>NC_085096.1:8069377-8224717 GCF_963422355.1 Corticium candelabrum | reverse complement strand
TATAGGTGTATACATTGGATATGCATTTTGCCAACTGGCATTATATTTCAAACTAGGCATTGGTTGTTATATGGTTGGTGACATGAATGACAGTAACTGAGTTACATAATTAGTATACTGTGTGTGTGTGTGTGTGTGTGTGTGTGTGTGTGTGTGTGTGTGTGTGTGTGTGTGTGTGTGTGTGTGTGTGTGTGTGTGTGTGTGTGTGTGTGTGTGTGTATTCATATGGCTGTTTACTCAATTGGAAAAGTACGTGTCATCTCATAGCATTGGTACATTCAAGACACATTAATGCATAAACTACTATCGTCCTAGCAATGATGAGATAGAGGATAATTTCTTGGACAAGAAACTCCCATCTTTGCCTCATTTGATTCTAGTGTATATATTGAGTAACTGGTATTTCATTGGGGTGGACAAGGTCTGTGACTGTTGTTGTCGACAAGAACTGTCTGGCTTGCTGCATTCTGAGTGTTCTGACCATTACTAATGGCCATGTGAAGTACGGTATTTGTTAGTCTGCATGTTAATGTGGCAGCTATGGCAGAACCTAACATCTGTGGTTGTACTTAGAAATGTGAGAGCGTTACCTGGGCCATCAAGCTACACCTGGTACTGAAATAATCCAGGTAGCCAAGCATGGTGTTTGTCCTTTTGTTGGCTATGTCACATTACTGGTATGTTTAATATGGATATTTGTGATAACCATTTGCCTGTCTTGAATCTGTGTACTTTGATGATACAACTGTAGGTTGATGACACTTGAAAGACACCATGTATTTGAGACAATAGCAAAATCAACATGGTGAGGCAAAATGACCCGTAAGAGAAATGGTAGAATTAAAGCACAATTGTTATGCAGGTCCTTAATACTTCTAAAATGATCTGTTGCCAGCCAGCTGACAGTTGTTTGGCTGAAATTCTTTGTCAACATTATTAACTTACAATGAGTTGATGTCTGCTACTTGTTATGAGGTCATTTGAAGCCATGCTCTAACTAGAAGGAGTCATGATCAGTGAAACCTGCACTACTACAGAAATGGGAGTGATGAAAGTAGTCTTAGTTGCTAGTTGTACCAAGAGGACAGTTGTGACTTCAGGGTAGCAATAAAATGTTTGTCACTGCTTATCTTGCATATGCATTGGATGTCCACAAATAATCATGAGTCATCTGACTCTTGTTAGAACTATAATTATAATAACGTCCAAACATTGTGGTCAGATCTATAATGTGACTTGTAATAAACAACTTCCATTGTGTATGTGCAACAGCAGCAGTCGCTATTTCTTTTCTCACAGGATGCAGATCAGCATCTATACACATGATGCAGTCAAAACGTAGACAACAGCTATTGAATTAAATGAGAATTTATTTAATTCGTTAACATACCACAATGTATATTAAGTTCAAGACATGAGCACAAGCAGACTGTTTGATGAGGTACAGTATTTCTCCAAATAATTCGTTCCTGATTAATTCCCTGCCTGTATAATTCCCTTAGTATACACCCACTGTGAATGTAATTACCTCTCCTGAATAGTAATAATATTATTAATAATATTATTAATAATAATACTACATAGTAATACAGTGCTTCTTGAATCCAGTCGGATCCTGCGTAAAGTCATGTCTTCTGTCTAGACAGCCATGATGGTCTAAGCACCTCTGAGGCAGGGTTGCTTTCGGTGTTTACCAGTGACCTTATGAATCAGACTGATCTGGTTGAGCACAACATAATAATAATCAAATATAATCAAATATATCATTCATCATTCATTCATTCAATAATAACAATAACAATAATAATAATAATATTTTGATTCATACCGCTACAGGTACAGTGCCCTAGGCAAGACAAGATACATAAGCGTAACAAGTAAAAATAGGTAGCCATGCATAGAAGAGTAAACATAAAAGAATAAATAGAAGAATAATCAGACATAAATTAAGGTTTAATCTAGCTCTTGAAGTCCATGTAGGACAACACCATGACTCTTTTCCTTGTCTCATTGTCCACTGATTGCCACAGATTACCTTGAGTATTCAGAATGAACCCACTCTCTACGTCATTATGAACTGATCTTCACAAGAAGGAGAGCTGGCTGGCAAGCAATAGATGTGGAGCTTCCCTGATAGGTTTGCCAAGAGTTTCCCCGCAATTCCCCATTCCTTGCACAGCATGGGATTGGTTAAGAAGTTCTTTAATTAAGTGTTGTGGCAACACAAGCCAGAAATGAATGTATGACTTGAGATGCTGTTTTCCAGCCAAACTGTGACAACATTAGTAAGGAGAAAGAAGACTCTATTGGTGAACCAAGACGAAAGAAACAGAGACTAGAGTCCAAACAGGTTCACAAAGACACTGCACATGTTTCTGAGGACACAGATTCCTTCAAAAAGGCGAAAGCAGCCTGCAACGCCCACATGGTCCAAGACAAGGTACAAAACAAGCCTTTCTTAATTAAAACTCAAATTCTAATTTCTAGTGCATGTACGGTCCAACCATACGTGCATCAAATAAGCAGGATACCATTTGTCAATCTCACAATAAAATTACTACCAATACATACATAAATGCACAATTTATAGTTTAGTAGGACTCTTGACCCAAAGACTGCAAAACAGTTATGACAAGTTACAAACTAGAACTAACTGTTCAATGTTTATAAACATAACTTACAGAGAGTTACGATAACCAATTAATTAATTAATTAATTAATTAAAAAGTGAAACACCCCCTTACGCCATTTTGAATACATGAGATCCTGTAAGAGCTGAAGGACCGTTGTCCATAGACGGATAGTAACGGTGATCTGCAAGGACATAGGTAGGGTCGTTACCATTCACATACGGGTAGTTAGAAAATTGACCAATAGCAATGCGCAATATGAAACGCTCCCCCAAGCGCGCATTCAAAATGTACTCCTAAGTAACGCAACTCGCTACGCACTTCAAATTTGCACAAGACATAGAAATTAGCGATACAACAAAGAACTGCGAGTTCGATTTTTGATTGCTTCGTTCTGCGATTTTAGAATAATATTTTTCGCATGTTTTCGGCCTCTAACGTGCAACGAAACGGAATCAAAAGCAGCAATCGAAAATCCAGCCCGCATACGTTGTGCACCGCCATGCCGGGGATCTGCTTGCAACGTTTCATATTCCACAACGAAGCCGTTTCTTAGTTTTAGGCTTTCAAATCTGTCAGACGCCTACTTTAGGAACACCCACTTTGGCACACCTCCCAAACCGCTTCCTGCTATTGCGTACATTCAACTTTGCATATTCTTCCACATACACACACAGCACAAAGACAGTGCCCCAATGTCATGTTTACTCATTTCACACTGCAACAAATATATTTATTGATACACAATCACTGCAATACCATACACTGCAATATGATTTGCAATTTTCTAGCCAAACCGTGACAACATTAGTAAGGAGAAAGAAGACTCTATTGGTGAACCAAGACAAAAGAAACAGAGACTAGAGTCCAAACAGGTTCACAAAGACACTGCACACAAAGACACTGCACACAAAGACACTGCACATGTTTCTGAGGACACAGATTCCTTCAAAAAGACGAAAGCAGCCTGCAACGCCCAAATGGTACAAGACAAGGTACAAAACAAGCCTTTCTTAAAGCTCAAATTGTAATTTCTAGTGCATGTACTGACCAACCATACGTACATCAAATAAGCAGGATACCATTCTCACAATAAAATTACTACCAGTACATACATAAATGCACAATTTATAGTTTAGTAGGACTCTTGACCCAAAGACTGCAAAACAGTTATGACAAGTTACAAACTAGAACTAACTGTTCAATGTTTATAAACATAACTTACAGAGAGTTACGACAACCAATTTAACAGACAAGTTTGCCAAATATTTCCAATGTGATACATCCATACGTATACGTTTGCTTTAAAGTGTGAAGTACATACAAATCATTATACATCTATTTTTTAGTGCTCTAAAAAGGAGAGAAACTGCAGCCATTGCCTATTATATACACGTAAGCAATTTTGGCACAAACAGAAAAGAATGCCAATCTCAAGGAACAAAGTACAACAATAGATATACAATGAACACTGCCACTCAGCCAATGATATATATCACGACAAACATATATCATGAGAATTCTAAAGGCAATTCAGACTGTACAAAAAAATTAAGCTGCCAATGAAAGCCATTCTAACAGCATTTAAGTTCCATGTAATATTTAAGTATTACATATGCCGTTACCCCTGACTTTGGCCAAGTCTCTAAGATTTTCCTGCCTTTAGAAGAACCAGTTGGCACCTGTCTGATAGGCCTTCTGTTAGACTTCTCCCCTGTACAAATACTCTATTTCAACTTCCTTACACCATTAGACACACACACACACACACACACACACACACACACACACACACACACACACACACACACACACACACACGTGCACACACACACACACACGTGCACACACACACACACACACACACACACACACAGTATACTAATTATATAACTCAGTTACTGTCATTCATGTCACCAACCATATAACAACCAATGCCTAGTTTGAAATATAATGCCAGTTGGCAAAATGCATATCCAATGTATACACCTATAAGTGTCACAACACAATGACTGATACCATCAACTTAACTAAGAGTCATTAACTTAACTCAAATTAATTAACATAATTTGATTTAAACCAATGTTAGCTCTAAATATAGATTACCTCAATAATAGCTGTGTGACAACCAGCAGTGTTATCAATATGTCGTCATCATTATCATCATATTCTATGCATTAGTAATTAGTATGTTGTTTACATTAAATGATCCGATTAGTAATGATTATTAGAGTACATTATTTTGTGTACGTGTTTATCCAACTAGATAATGCTTAGTAAATATTGTGTACACACACATATCATATGCTGTTATTTTAATTGTATAAAAATGAAAATTTGTTTAACTGCGAAGAATAGTAATTATAAATGACTTTACCTGTCGTCTAATTTATTGAAATTGATTTGTGCCGAGAAAACCACGTTCAGCGGACGACAAAAACTGAGGCCCCCTTTTAATAAACGGCGCAGGTTACTGCTTGAAAGGTGCGCAAAAAGACAGCGCTTCGTTTATGTCAAAATCGCGGTTGCAAGATGTCCATTGACTGCCGAGCCTCGTACTACCAGACCACTTCAAACCGCGAGGAAGTGCATACGGGAACAGCTAAAGCCACACCCAACGGGGCCCCCAAAAAATTCGCGTGACGGTGGCCACGTTTCCAGACACTTTCCCGTATGTCCTACTGAGGTTAGGGCAACTGTAGGAGAGCAAGGGGAAGGCTTAGTAGGTTACCGAGGCTAGGTGGGGCGTCACTTTTGACAGCGTATGTATGTAGTGACGATGGTTCTGAACGCAGTGAGTACATTCAGCAGCGTGTTACTGTATTCCTACGTTTCACATGTAGTAGATATAGACGCGTGCAGAAGATACGTGCCAGAACAGAGGCCTGCTGAATTCCCTATTATATATCAACTTAGGGAAACTTGTTGTCAAGTCACAACTTGAGTAGCCTAGTCTAGACTTGAAATTATTTATCCCTCGGATTAAAATTTAAAAATGTAAATGTAGGAAAGGTACATTAGTCTACTGGCATGTGTCTCTTAGCATGTTGGTTTGGTCTTGTCGATCAGTGTGATTCTTTGTTTATATTTCAATATATTAATAATTTGTTTGTACGTTTGTTCGGCTCGTGCAGCACATGTACCGAGTGGTTAAGTGTTTTACTTTAAAGTATATTTGTCTGTTGTTTGCCTCAGTACCAAGTGGTTCAGTACTCTCATGTCTGACACAATGCTATGAATAACTTGTTGCAAACTTCACTATTTCAGTACACGTACTACATTCTGAGAATGTAATACGTTATTCTCACTACATCTCCAAAATGCTGCTGCAAATCATGCCACTCAACACAGTGAATTTTGTTAATAAATTTGAATTAGAGAAAAATGAAATTAAAATCTATAGTCACGTGACTAATGGTGGCCTTCTCTTTCACTGCACTGTCAATTGAATCTGATAAACGTCTGTGCACTTCAAAGGCAAATTATCTATCTTCTTCACGCCACAGTTGGATAATTACAAACAATTTATCAGAAGAAGTCACTTCGTTGGCACAAAGCTTCAATCTGATCATGATTAAAGTCTAATTTAAAACCTAATGGTTAGTCCAAATGGATATGAACTATAGTCAATAACTGTTACGACATTCAAACCTGCACCTATGCAACTAATCACTTGATGTTGCCCAGTATACTTACACCAAACACGAAAGCCAAGAAATTCAATTTCATGACATACCATAAATACATCAGCACAATGCTACAGCTCAGTATTTCATGCATGACACCATACCAGTAAGTCTCACCCCTTCTCTCCATTGCACATACTGTGTTCAGTCTTAAAATATAAAAACTTACTGACTAAAAACACTAGCACAGCACATTGCAAATAACCACATGTCAATAACGTGGCAACTGAGTTGTTACTTGATTGTAACACTGTTAACTCTAAACAAGAAGGGCCTGACATACACAGCACTATCTTTTTCTATTTGTCGTCGAATCACTCGATATGAATCTTGCAGTAGTTCAATGTAACCTGTCAGTTCATATGTTAGGTCACTGCTTTCTATCAAGAAAGGAGGTTGAGAAGGAAGGATGGCAAGTATGTTGACTGACATGCCTTTGTTTTCTCCTCTTGATACAAACTGCCACAACTACAAAGTCAATAAACAGAGTTAATATCAAACAATACAGTAATTCTCATGCTGAAAATATCCAGGAATGATACTGTACATCACAAATTATGGTGGTGGTGGTGGTGGTGTGGTGGTGGTGGTGGTGGTGTGGTGGTGGTGGTGGTGGTGGTGGTGGTGTGTGTGTGTGGTGGTGGTGGTGGTGGTGGTGTGTGTGTGTGTGTGTGTGTGTGTGTGTGTGTGTGTGTGTGTGTGTGTGTGTGTGTGTGTGTGTGTGTGGCGAAAGTCCTCTCACTAAATGGTAGTTCCCTTGCCGGGGGACAAAATACATGCTAACTTCAACCTTCGGCAAGTCGAAGATGGTGAGAGGCTAGGGTGCGCTAGCCTAGCAAACTCAAAACATATGTTGCTACTAAACGCAGAATAGAGTGCATTCCCCACGTGTAAACAAAAGTAGGGGTGGCGCCGGGAAAAGAGCCAGTGACGCAAGGAATAGAACTGGGCTCCAAAGATTGAGAGGCAACCCAGCAATCAAGAGGCTGTGCTTGTGGGAAGGGATTATTGAGGGCTCTCCGACTGCCCCTAATACCTCAGTTTGTAATCAGACTGCGATCCAATCTGCTTCTGGTACCACAATAACATAGTCTGGTCATTCCATGAGATGTCCTATTCTGGATTGCTCCAGTGTATTGTCATCAGTAAATTCCATGAGGAACCATGTAAAGAAATTCCATTATATATGCAATATAATGGTAAAGAGTAGTTGTAAGTCAAGTTTACACTACCTTCAACTGTTTAGCTTAAACTCTTCCTTTCATTGTAAGCAGAAAGAAATCAATGACGTGCTGTGGAAAAAGAATCAATTGCTCCAGTTTGGTGTGTGGAATGTTCGAACATTAAAGGGTGTGGGCGGAACTGACCTTCTTGGCAAAGAGTTGATTACAACTGATATTACATCATGTGGCATTACTGAAACTCACTCACCTGGTGCATGCATTATAGATTTAGATAAAGACTCCTGCTATTGTCTGTTGTTTTCTGAACCACCTGAGCTAGATTCCAGGGGTGTTGGTCCAGTGATTAGACATAATGTGTTGAAGTCACTCAAATCGTTTGATCCTATCTCAAAAAGGATATTGCGTGCTGACTTTCTCACTGACAGAGGAATTTTGAATGTCACTGTTGGTTACACTCCAACAGAACGATACAAAGATGTAGTTACAGATGAATCTATCAACAACTTGATGTGGCTATGCATAAGACAGATTCGCTTGTTGTTCTGCTGCGTGACTTTAATGCTAGACTTAGAAAGGCAGTTTCAAAAGTTGTTGGTCAGTTTGGTTTATCTCAATCATCCAGTGACAATGGTGTTAGACTGATAGAATTCTGTCAAGCACATAACCTGGGAATCACAATCACCTTTCTTCCAGTATAAGAATATACACACTGCCACTTTGGTATCCTCTTAATCCTAAATTACAGCCAAGTCTAGGTAAATATCGAAATAACGTCATGACTAGATTCACACAAAGATTGTCTACTGAGACTGAAGCTATGTGGTCTGACTTTTGTAGTGCAATTATGGACTCTGCAAATGAGCACCTAAATGTTGTTCAAACCAGGAAGAATAGATGAATTTCTGGGCATACATTACAGCTGATAGCTGAGAAACGTGAGGCTCACATTGCTTGGATGAGATGTCAGGAAAAAGATGACTAGAAAACATTATGTTAGTTTATGTAAACAAGTGAAACAAGCAGTTCAACACAACAAACAAGAGTGGTTGCGTGAACAAGCATCTGATTTAGAATATGACTTGAAACGCCACAATCATTATGAATTTTTCAGGAAGCTCAAAAACTTTGATCAAGTACCCATTCAATCTGCCTCGGTAATTTTAGATGAGCATGGTCAGAAACTACTTTGTTCCGACAATCAGCTAGATCATTGGAAGAGACACTTTGACTCGGTATTAAATGTCAGATGTCCTATTGCAATAGACTCTGGAATGGTTGTGTGCTCTGTTGGGTCTGGTGCTCCATTCAGTGAAGAAGAAATCACCAATGCTATTAAAATGTTAAAAAATAATAGAGCATCTGGTGATGATGGAATAACAGCTGAATTACTGAAAGATAGGTCTAAGGAGCTTTGTGATTGGCTATCTGAGCTTCTTCAACAAGTTCGGACTTCAGGGAAAGTGCCACAAGATTGGAAAGATTCAGTTCTTGTTCCCGTTTTCAAGAAAAATGACAGACTACCGTATTCGCCCGTAATAATGCCCTGGGCGTATAGAAAAGAAATGTTTTTTTTCTGGGCGTGTACTAGGGCATGGGCATTATTTTGGACCTAGGCGTATACATGGTCACAAAATGCTGTTGTTTGGCCATGCAGTCATCATCTAGACACAGAAATACCACAAACGCCGCCTGCAATCAAGGTTACACTACTACTAAGACTACAATGTCATAGACCTAGAAACTATTACTGTACTACATGACACGCTGATGGTCTCCGTAGGGGAAGGTTCCCAAAGTTGTAACCATTTAGACTACCATTATTGGTATTAATTAACAACATAAACAGCTAGGTTTACAGTTATAATACCATGCATCTGTGATAGCTAATCAGAAACTGAACACTACACACGCAGCAAACACTTGAAGAAGGAAAGGAATGTACCGATATCGATACCAGTATTATTGTTATGTGAGTGCTACCATCAGTCACTAATGTCCACAGTCCCAACAGCAGGAGCATTGCCAGCTGGCTCAACAGCTGCCATTACCTCGTCGTCATCTCCCTCGTCCACCGACTCAATTTCAGCAGCAGCAACAGCATTGCATCCAGCTTCCACGAGCTCGTTGTCATCACCCTCGTCCACCGCCATCCGATACTTGTAATCTGGGAGGCCTTCGATGTTTACGCTGTTGTCTTCACTGCCATCCAGGTTCACAGATATGCCACACTTCTTGAAGGAGCGGATAACCATATCTTTGTCGGAGCACACCTTCTGCCATGCATTCGCAACCCATTTCGTGATGAGGATGCGTCATTCAGAAGTCGACATCTTGTTCTCCGTGAACAGCTTTAGGTTCTCTTGCTGGTGCCTCTCGTGCTCTGCCCCGAACTGCATCTTTGAATGGTTTATTTATGCACACATCAAGTGGTTGTATGCAGTTTGTGCAGCCAGCAGATATGGATACCATGATTGTTTTATGTTGACGCAGCAGCTCAATCACCTCGTCTGTCTGCTGTGCACGATGCATATCAGCTACCAAAATCTTCCCAGTGGACGAAGAAGGTGAGTTAGTGAAGACGTTGCCCCATTCAGACTCGATCCACTCTTTCATGACTGCACCATCACTCCACGCATTCACCTGAACCATAACACGGACTCGTGGATCCCACCCATCCTTCTCCTTCTTAGCAAGGCGCTTGTCTTGGCCCCGGAACACAATCAACGGACGCACGCGACTGATACCATCTGCAAACACAGTCAGCTGCACTGTACACTGCCTTTTTTTCAAGGCCTGATGCTGCACTTGCACACCACACTTCCTTTGCACCAGTCTCATTGTACGTCTTTCCATCATCCAAGACAAAAGGCAACGGGGTTTGATCCATGTTTGCCAGATCAGCAGCAGAAAACACACCACTCTCCCGAACAGCATGAATTTTCTGATGAAAATTGGTAATGGCTTGAACGAGGGCTTGTGGTGCTTTTTGAGCGACATGGGTCTTCTTCCTGAAGCTCAAGTTAAAACGAACACGAAATCTTCTGAACCAGTGCTCTGAGAATTTGAAGTTCGACACATCAGGATACAGTTCTTTCATCAAGACCTTTGCACGAGCTGTAAACCACCACCGCTTCACCCTCTTCCCCTCTAACCTCTGCTGACGGAACTCTTCGTGGAGTTGCTTCTCCATGAGAGGGAAAAAGGAACTTCGTCCACGGCCTTTAGATCGGCATCCTCCAGCTTGATTTTGAATGTGCTTCTTTAAACTCCGCCATTCTCGAATTCGTTTCGGAGCGACTTTGAATTGCCTCGCAGTTGCTGAAATATTCCTGCCATTTGCTTCATACCACTCCAGAGCTTTTAGCTTGAACTCGCGCATGTAGGATTTCCTCATTGTGGCAGGTGAACCAGAGTCGGCAGGAGTATCAGCATGGGTCTAGCGGTAAGCATGCACTTTCACTCAACACTGACATCTGCCACCATCAGAGTTCTCCCCAGGGATACAATAGCATGACGGCCCGTCATCTGTTGGTCAGGACCGCCGCGTTATTTGTCACACTGGCAATGTTATTGGTCCAGCCACGCTAGGGCGCTGCGCTGTAATAACGGCCTTTTCCTATCATAGTGCCAAGTAAAGGTGAGAGTGTTCTGTGTTTACTGTGTGGGAGTCCTTAATCCTACCAATTCAAAGCGTGATAACTGAATAAAGACTTCATAAAACTGTAAAAGAGCCATCTCAATGTCATGCTTGTAGCACTAAACTAAAAACATCCTCACATAATGCAGCTAACTCGGCGCTGTAGTCAGTTCAGTCATGTGTACTAACTCTTGTGCGTGCTAGACGGTATGTCGGTGCTATTGGATCCGGAAGACTATATCTTTGACACAGTTTGACTTTGGGCATGTTTGTGACTTGTGGGCTCGTGCAGCCTATCCTCTGTTGCGTTCCTCTAGCAACGTGAAAGGTAAAGCTATGGACATAGGAAACCACGCATGTAGAGTGGCGTGGCTAACTGTTATTCTATGCGCATGCGTATCCTAGGCGTATACTTGGGCATGGGCGTATAGTTGGGCATGGGCGTATAGTTGGGCATGGGCGTTTTTTCGGGCTGAAAGTTCTGACCTGCTGCACATGGGCGTATATATGGGCATGGGCATTATTTCGGTACGGGCGTTATTACGGGCGAATACGGTACTATGTGACAACTGCCGTGGTATTTCACTACTCAGTATACCTGGAAAGGTATTAGCAAATATTCTTCTGAAACGACTTAAACAGTCAGTTGAACCTCTACTACTAGAAGCCCAATGTGGTTTTCGTTCAGGTAGAGGAACAATTGATCAATTATAGTTAGTCCGTCAGTTAATTGAAAAGTCCATTGAACATAAGTGTGCTGCTGTATTTGTTTTGTTGATCTGGAAAAAGTTTTTGACTCCGTATCTACAGATGTTCTCAGACTACTTTTGAAAGAGAGAGGCATTGAGGAACAAGTTGTACAATTGATTGTTGACATTCACGATGGAACACATTGTGTTATCAAATCTAAAGTGAGAAGTTATCAAAATTGAAGTTACAACTGGTGTACGTCAGGGTTGTGCTATGTATCCTGTATTATTTAATCTCATCATGAACAAGATCGTACGTGAAGCAATAAACAAAGCTAAAGTTAGCCGAGTAGAAATTGAAAACAGGAAAGAAGGAAGTCTCTACATGAACTACAGAGTCTAAGCTCAAGGAACTAGTGTCATTACAGCTGCTATGTATGCTGATGATATAGCTTTAATTAGGAAGACCTCGGGTGAACTACAAAAGTTAGTAGACAGTCTACATGAGTCCTGCTGTAAATGGGGAATGAAAATAAGCATCAAGAAAACAAAAGTTTTGAGCATTGGTTGAGAGCAGGCACGTATTCTTCTTGACGGTTCTGTTCTTGAAAACGTTACAGAGTTTACTTACTTGGGGAGTATCTTGAGCCAAGATGGCGAATGCAATGCTGAAATTGATGCTTGTATGAGCAAAGCAAGTAAAGTTTTTGGTTCCTGGAAGAAAAGGGTATTTACTAACAGACAGTTTTCAATCTCCACAAAGATGAAAATTATCCGTGCTTTGGCAAGACAGTTTTGCTGTATGAATGTGAGACTTGGTCTGTTACACAACCAAACTTGCAACGCTTCCACATGTGGTGCATTCAATCGATTCTTGGTGTCTCAAGATGAAATAAAATCAAGAATTCAGACAATTTAGAATGAGCGTGTGAAGACCCTATTGCTATGACAATACAGAGACAACGATTGCAATGGCTGGGCCATCTGCTGTGCATGAGTGACAATCATCCCAAAAAACAACTACTTCACAGCAGACTTAGTAATGCAGCAAGGCCAACACATGGGCCTAAACAGAGATGGATAAATGTTGTCACAAGAGACCTCAGGTCATTACGTATCAGTCTTCGTGATGCTGATGATCATGCTGCTTGGAGAAGCGCTATTACGCTGCGTTGCCAAAACCCATAGTGGGTAAGGTGGAATCAAGGTCAAGGTGTGTGTGTGTGTGTGTGTGTGTGTGTGTGTGTGTGTGTGTGTGTGTGTGTGTGTGTGTGTGTGTGTGTGTGTGTGTGTGTGTGTGTGTGTGTGTGTGTGTGTGTGTGTGTGTGTGATTGCTGTATCTACTTGCACAGTAAATTTTAATGACAAAAAGCAGTCAATTGGAGAAAACTATCAAAGATACAACAAGATGGACAATAGCTACCATGCTCAATTAACTTCATATTTCATAGTATTTGAATATTTGTCACTACGTACGGGTACCAACAAAAATTATAAGCCATTTCAATAATTCAAACTTTCCTTCCAACTGTAACTCCTTTTGAATAGAAGCAAAGACTTTAGCGGATTTCAGACAAAAATAGCAAAATCGTACTTCTTGGGTTTGTCTCATTGGTACAGTTCAGCATGAAAACATGTGTACTATGTGTCAAAATATAACTTGTACAGTTAATGCAGTAGCTAATACATCATCATCAATGTTTCCGCTGGACGATCACCAAATAGCCACATGCTACAAATAAATGTCACTGGCGAGAAAATAGTTATGTCTCCTCACCAATTTGGCTAGCTGTTACAGTGTACCGTGTATGCCTTCCTCTGGATCAGATCTTGCAAGCACAGTCACTACAGTGCGCTAACAATGGCAATTATATATATTTTTATAGTGCAACGCAATGGAGCTCCAGGCACTAAAAGGCCTATCTCTCACACTTGCTCTGCTTATGTCCTGCACATCCGTACATCTTCTGTAAATGTCAAACTAGAAATAAGCACAATTGAAGATGACAGTCATGGTTCTGAAGATGACTGCCATAGTAAAACAGAAGCAGATCGATCGTATAGAGACCATGAAGATGCTAAATATAGAAGGGCCAAAACTTTGATTTTGACAGGGCTTTTAAATTTAGGTAGAAACCATAAAGGATGGCACGGAACGCTTGAAGTCTGGTTTGTAGACTTCGTCTTTCCAAAGTCACATTCCATTGAGTATGACATATGTCAGATTAGTGTACTGCATTTGTTGTGATTGACCATTGGTAAATGTTGCCCTACATGCTGCCCTACCAAGTTAAACTTGAATGAATGTAGTTGTTGTCATTTAGATTGTTATCTGGTTGATGTTTGGGCGATTTTCTTGGCTCTGAAATAAAGCGCTTGACTACAAATGAACAAACACCTTTAGCCAAGTAGGTAATCATCGATTATTAGCTAATAATCGAAAATTCCCAGCAGAAACACTGTCATCAAGCACGTACACAACTACCCTCGTATACCCAGGTGACCTCATGCGTTTTTAGTAGCATATCCTGATATTAGTTAACTATAGTAGCCAGTGAGTAGCAACGCATGTTTCCAGGCTGCCCAAAAACTCTGAGAGCTGGGCAGTACCCAACACATTAACTGCATTTGTATCTTTAATAATTACATATCATAGTCTTTGTTCTTTTAGCAGTCACAACTATACAGAGTTTGACAGGTTTGTATTAGTCCTAAGATGCCTCACGGCAAACAATATCTCCAATCTATTGCAGACTAATTTAAGTTCAGTAGACTGCCACTTATCCGTCTGATATCAACCTGTCCAGATAGGTAGCGTCTAGCCTTGGTATTCCAGACTGATTTCTGCACGTGATAGGACGGGAGAGTGGGAAGAGACAAGAAAGAAGTCTGGGGACTGCTCTATAATTTGTAATTGACTTCAGAAACAGGCGGTGTTCATGTTAATCGATAATTACCCCTGTTCATTACGAACAGTAACAACCACCAGACGACTTGTGGGATATTGCCAGAAGCTGTTTACTGCCAGCCGACTACAAACAAATGGAAGAACATAGAAAATGAGTGACTTTACTGAATCTGGTAGAGAAAAGGCAAAAACATCGTAACCCCATACTAAAATGGCTTAGCAAGCAGTTGAAGAGTCTTCAAGGCTTCAACACCAAACGTAGACAAAGTAGTCGGAACAGCCGCTGCAATAGCTTTATCGTCGGGTGACGTCTGACAAGCATTCGATCGAGTTATAATGTCATCAGGAGCGAAACAAGTAAAAGCACGTCACAGTTGTGTTAGCTTCACCCCACTGTGCTATTACAGTCGTCTGAGAATCGCAGGTAGCTACTGCAAAGTACTCATTGACGTCAGCAATTGTCTTACAACGCTGATTGGCCATTCTTAGCAGTGGTTTTGATTGGAGCAGATGTTTCTGAAGTTGAGCAGTCGGGCCTCTTCTGAAGTCACTTACAATAGAGCTGTCCCCCGATAGCCTCGAAGTTAGACCGATCCTCCCACTCTCTCCTCCCGTATATATGGCCATCATGTGCACAAAGCAGTCTGGAATACCGAGGCTAGGTGGCGTCATATTGTAGCCTAGCTTCATTGCACACCCACTATTCAATGTTTGTTGTTGATCCAGTTCCAGTTGCCATAGTTAGTAGATTTGCAAAGAAACATTAATGAAATATTGTTTGAAAAATGTTATCAAACTGTCAGTGTGTCCATGTTGATATGCTACTGGCATGTGAAACTATAAGGTAGATACTGAATGTTTAACCTCTTAATTAAATTTACATATTCCGATATAAAGATAAATTTGAAAAGTACTAGCAGCCTTTATAAGTGCTATTTCATAAGAAATGGAACTTTGTGAAAGTCACGTGACTTGGAAGGAGCATACACAAAACGTATAGGGGTTAACTGACTTCCTATTTGGGACTACGTGGCTGGCTGGCTGGCTGACTACGTTTGTCACACTCAAGAATGTGCCATGCCCTTAGTATGGCCCACTCACCAAGCAGCATTTGAAATTTGTCATACATGGCAACCAGAGACAATGGATGAACCAAACCGCCAATCACATATGTGAATGTTGATGAAAGAGTTTTTACCAGAACTTTGTAATTCATGGTTGCGATTGACAGGCGTTGTCAAAAATAAACAACAGAAACTAAAACCTGTCTGGAGCTGCTAATGCAAAATCAAGCTCTTTTTTGGCTTACGACTTATACACAGGAACCTAACGTCGTAAAACCATAAGCGATACTTATGTCCCGTATTTGATAACTCTCGTTACTGTACATTGATGATTGTAGACTATTTACAAACTTTTGTAGTCATGTGAAACAACAGTCGCTTGATATACGATTTTAAACGGCTTTTGGAAGGCTCATGGCAAATGGCAAATGGATAAATAGCTGCCGCTAGACAGTCCTGCCCCCAGTCAAATGGTTGAGCTCCTATGCACTACGTAGGACCTATGGGCTGTGCTAAGCAATCTCTTGGAGCCTGGCCAGGTACTCACAAGAGCCCCAACTGCAATGCCAATAGTGGTGTGGCACCCGAAGTCCCACCCGGACCTCAGTGATGAGCTTTGTCGCAATTTGGGGGGCTTTGCCACCCCAGTCAAAGACCAGGTACTCATTTATACTCCTGAGTCTAATGAATGCTTAACTGCTAGTAATAGCAACATTTCAAGTAATATCAACTTCAAATAAGTTGACATCAATTTGAAACTCCCAGGAATTCCTTAGTACTGTAAACTGCAAATATTTCATCATGCAACAATTTCATCAAAGTCCACCAAGACACTGCTCATCATAAAAAAATCTTGTCAGTATCCACTACTGTAGTATAGTACAGCTAGGGTATCACTACGTATATGCCAGTGATGTGTGGGCGGAAGGCACCTGGCTGAGTACTGAAAGGCACCTGGTACTCTGTCCATCTAATGCTTGAGCACCGTGTAAGTCCTTACAGTAAGTTCTTAAAATTAGAGCCGTGGTGGGGTACTACTTCTTTGCCATCAATATACATAGTATATACTGTATATTTGCTACAAATGATGTCACTGATTGGATGGCTTAGCTCGTGCAATCGTTGTCTCGTTGGCAGGCGACTGGAAGCAAAGACTCCCTTTCTCTAAACCACAATGAAGCTGAGACATGAACAAGCCAATATTCGTAAGCGTGCAAATGCAGAATTGGACAAGGCTGTTGCAGATTCCTTTCTGTGACAGAAAAGTGATGTGATACTTATCATCGCTATGATTCAGAGACACACTGCAATATAGCCCATTATACTAACGACCATGGAGTGTACTGCAAGACACTTTTCAGAGATCCTTGACCATCCTGTATCGCATACGACAGTCAGCAGTTTCCAAAAGCAGTTCAAGAAGAAGCTCTGCAGAACGACAGATCAAGCATCCATAACCACGCTGCAACTAAGAAAAGGGGTAGACCACTGTTACTATGTAGATCGTGACATGGGTGACACAGTGCTGAGGCATCTATACGCCATTTGATCTACTCTGGAGGAGTGAGCAATTCAAGGGTAACTTTGGCAGTAGCAATAAGAATTTCCAAAGATAATGAAGCCAAGCTTGCTTGCTATCAATGGTGGATTTCTGGATCCCAACTGCAAATCATTTGCACGGTCACTCATGTCACGGATAAAACTGGTAAAGTGTAAAGCCACAAAAACATGCAAGGAAGTCCTGGATAACATGGAAAAACTACAAACATTGTTTGTAAAGAGCATTGACGCAAGATACAGGCACACACTATCCCTGCAGAGCTTGTCATAAACTTGGATGAAACAGGAATGTCCATAGTATCTTCATATCAGTGAACAATGGAAGTTTCTGGTTTTTAAGCAGGTTCCGGTGAGAGGGTTGATGATGTCTTGATGTGTTCTTTATCTGGTGAACTGCTTCCACCGCAGCTTCAGTATGAAGTATCAACCAACCAATGCCATCCAAAATCCAATGGCTACTGGTACATTGGGATACTCTGTCACCTTCACGCGATATCAATAATGTCTTAGTACCCTACATGAATTCGGTAAAAGAGAAGTTGCAGGTGCCACCTGAGCAGAAGGCTTTGGTACTACTGAATGTATATGTGCTCACCATACTCCTGATGTTTTGGACACTTTGAGAAGTCTGGTTTCTTGAGGCCCTTCACTCCTGCCAACTGCATGTCAGAAATGCAGCCTCTTGAACTCACAATTAACCACAGAATGAAAGACAAGCTCAAAACCTGCTTTATAGACTGGAATGCTGATCAAGTCACAGTCTCTTCAAAAAAGGTCGACAATGCAACTTGCCAGGTCCTAGGAGTACCAGCTGACTTGATATTGTCAGTTATTAAACGTATATGCTGAATGGATGGTGAAGACTCTTTCTTACTAACGTGACTGATGTGGACTTCACAAAAACTGGATGGCCAATGGCTGAAGTTACTGATGAAAGACAAAATCACAACCCCAATGCCTTTCAAGAGATGTCACTAGTACTAGCATTATGTGGAAGTAACGATCAGGGCTCAGATGATTGTGATGTTTCATTGACTAACTCTGTCACACCAGTATCATATGTACTGTGGGCAACTCTATATTACTACACCAAGTACTAGCAAATAATGGTGTGGAAACAAAGTCCTAGAATGGCTTTAAATCTCCCAACAGAGATCAGTCAGGACAGTCTCACACAAGGATCACCAAGCATTGCTTGCACAATTATCTGTGCTCAGCTACTCTCAACGTTTGTCTCTCAGCCTGACCGCAGTCAGTGATGGTAGGCCATCTGGAGATCTAGTAGAAATGTTTACTCAGTCAATACAGCAAAGCAAATAAAAAAGTTGCAGATTGCAGGGTTGTCCTGGATATTGCCTTAAAGCTCAAATTAGCCGCTATGGAGATCTTTAAATTAACTACCGTCTTGCCTCAGACAAGTTACCAAATGTGTTTACGAGGCATTTCAAGTCTACGACTCTTCAAACTGTGCTCTTCATCCACACTCCTTATTCCACTGCAGTACTGCTGTATCATGATCGAATGGTGCTTTCCGATAGCCTCTCTCATGGCAAACACGGTGCACTGATTGTAAGTGGGAGATGTACCTCTACGGGAAGAAATGGCTGAGTATCTATATTCACGTAGATGTCACGCCAGGTTGGTTGCTCATGTCCACCTTCTTAACTCATGTTTGTTGAGCACGTGACTGGACACAATACTGTAACAAGCATGCACCAGTGCAGTAAGTATCGTTTGCAAGGCCACCAGTGTAGTGTTAGCCTGGACAGTAGTATGGTAAATAGCAGCATAGCTTTGCTACTAATACTCACTCGAGTACAGTATTTGCTAGTACGAGAGTAAAATCAGTGTACTAGATCAGTGTCATCAACATGTGCCTCGAACTCCAGCACAGCTTGTAAAACTTGCACACAAAACTTTTGTCGAGTATTTAATTTTGTCAAAAATTTAAAAAAATTGCTTGACAAATATTTGTTGTATACAGTATGCACTAGTCTCATGTGGTCATGTGCCAAACATTTGGCCACCATACAAACTAGGTATGCACCTGTTGTGTCTATAAATATTGGAGAATTCATGGATGGTTGGACACTACTCAGATAGTCTTGCTTTCACTTCTTTTGCCTGGAATATTCAACTTCATAAATAGATGTACTCTTTTCTTGTGCATCACCCTGTGCAGGAGCATAGCGTGACCTCTAGAAATGGGGGGCTAGACTTCACGATGCTAAGGGACATGCTCACTTCTCATTGGCTTTTAATTAACTGGTACGTTGAATCAGTGGCGGATCCAGACTAGAAGAAAGATGGTGCAAACTACAATGCTTCACTAAAAGTTGGTGAATACCATAATGCCTCATTACTACATGAATTTCATATCTACAATGTAGTATCATGGTATTTATTATATGTGTACAACATGAAACATACATTCATTATCTCCAGTATGACACACACACACACACACACACACACACACACACACACACACACACACACACACACACACGCACACGTGCACATACACACACGTGCACACACACACACACACACTTTGACCTTGATTCCACCATACCCACTATGGGTTTTGGCAACGCAGTGTAATAACACACACACACACACACATACACACACACACACACACACACACACACACACACACACACAATTGAAGTGCATGTAGTGCAAGTCCATCGAGTCTTCCTTTATTGTAATAAGTTGTAAGATGATTTTAGGCACTGATACTGGGCTAACAGGCCTAGGAGCAACTGTTTACAAACAATCCATAATAGAATACAAATGTCAGGAAATTTTTTTGTCACATTTGTTTGATAGGTTGCATAGAAATGATGGTTGTCTCAGTTTGCTGTCCACCACAACCGTTCTCTAACTAGGTTAAGAAATGTCCATATAAGAACCTTGTATATACTACCATATAATCGGTTATTTCTGTGATCATGATATTTCTGCAAATTCTGCGAAGAAATCACGGAGTGCACAAATAAAATTTGCAGATAATTAGGCCTATCCTCGGTGTCCCAGGCAGTCACATTGCAAACGCATGTACATGTGTATACACCAGTAACTGTATTCCTGGTTGAAACACAGAAATTTAATTCACAGTAATTAAAACTCCTGTTTAGATTCTCAAATCGCAGTAATTTAAGATCGCAGAAATAACCAGTAATGCTCTATATACAACTTTGGTCCCTACTTGCAACCTGAAAAAAGGGTGATACTTAGGCATCCCAGGCACCACCCTCGATCCACCATTGCGTTTGGACTTATCAGCACATTACATATCCAAACATGTATACCCAGAGCCACAGCTAGGGTAGATACTTAGCTACGTTCCTGTACCCGTGCAAACACCTGGTTGAAACAGGTCTACTTTAACATAAAACTGACGGTGTCACTGTATGCGCATCTGCTAGAAGAATTGACAAAGACGAGGCAAACCGACGAATGCAAGCATGCATAGTACTTGCTACTGGTAGCTATAAGTAGACCATACGCTTGTGTTTAGCCTACAAGCGCCTTTCCAAGTATTACATACTGAAAGTCCACAAGGTTTAAGACCACACCTACAAATCTTGGGCTATCACCTGGTCTAGCTAGCCTATGCCACACTACGCCCCTGCCCTGTGCATAGTGGAATCATTGCCACCAAGTAGATTAGTGTTTCACTGTTTGTATGCAAAATTCATCCTTACTTTGTTACTCTTACACAGTATAGTGTACGCGGTATAAACATTCTTGTGTTTCCATAAAAATGCCACAATCTAAATGTACAAAAGTTTCCCGCCTCACTACAAAAGGAGTTGCGTTTGGAAAGAAAGTGTTTAGTTTAAAATGTTCCCTAGTTCAATTTAAATAAATAATCATGCAGCTTTTATTGATCAAGTACTGTACCTGCTGCTCATCTGTTGTGTTGCTCATGCGACTAACATTTTGCACATCACTTCCGTTCACATACAAAGTGAGAGCGGGAGTACAGAGAGACAAGCGATACAAGTCACCGAACGGCATGTCTCTCAAACACTTTCCAATACAAAACTTGACAAGTTCTCTTGCTTCGCCCCTTGCGTCCACGTCTTTTGATAGATCAAAGTTCGTTAAACGACAAGGAGAACAGAACCACACCTGAGCTGTTGGAGTCAGCAATACTGCTAAGCCGACAGTACATAGAATAGGCAGTGCAGTAGAGAAGAAAGTGAAACCGAATACGAGAAGAATGGCGGTGACGAGAAGAGTTAGACTGTAGACAGATTGCGGTTGAAAATGTTGGCGTTCGTAATTCACAATAGACGGCAAAAAAGGGATTATACAAGAGCAGATGACGAGAAACAGTACTAGGCGAAGAGAACAACACTGGCAAGCCATTTGTTTAGGCCAACTAACGCACGTTACGTAGGAGTGAGCCTATTGAATCAGGATGATTAATTAACTAATGAATTAATTACTAACGATTCGTTATGTGCTTGGCTGATCTGCTTCCACGAGTGAATAGTGTAGAAAATCGTTTAGGAGAGAATTTGAAGCTGAGCCGACATCTCATGCACCAGCTGCAGCTGCAGTTCCATTACGTATAGCTCTGCATGATTGCGCTAAGCGCCATTATATACAATTACTAAATTATAATTTTTGTCAGTTTTGTTGGCAATTAAACTGGCCAGATGTTTGTAAAATGTAGCTGTTTCGGAACCCATTTGACCCGTTGAATGGTGTGAAACTATTAATGTTCGACTTCATTAATTAATTCACTCTAGATATCTCTGAGCATAATTCTCTTTTCTAGATTTGGCATTCATGATTGTTGAAACTGATGTAATTGAAGAGCCTTGGCAGTTGGAGAGCTCGTAAAAAACCCTTACATAAAAAAACAGACGTGGTGCACGGTTTTTTTCTCTCCTAGCCTAAGTTTCTCCTAGAGATCAAACCTATAGCTTCGTTCGTCTGAAACGTTAACGATATAGCTGTTTTCTTTTGAAATATTTTTCAGTCAGAGGTTAACGTTGTAGCATATTGTTGCTATTGCTACATATGATGGCACACTTTTGTCAATTGACAGCAAAAGATCAGCTGTTATAAATTCCTAATCTCATTTAAATTTGTGTTAATTAATTAACGTAGAGAATTCATTTAAACTTAGACATGACATTGTACACGCCATTGCAAGGTCGACGTTGAAAGCTGATCCGCAGGCATATTTTGATTAATTATCTGTGAGAAATTAATTACGAATGATTAATTAGGCATAAATAATTAATTACGATTAATTAATTTATTAATTACGTATGTTGACAATGACATAGACAAACTTTGTTGATAAAGCTGGTTTCTGCAATGGCAACAGTCCTAGGCAGATTCCAGAACCTAGAGATGATTGAAGTTACTTGTATGATAAATATAATTGCACAAGTCGATTAATTAAATTGTTTGAAAATTTTGTGAAACGCTTTTCAACGTACATATGTACAACTGTTTCAACGTATTGATTGACACTGGAAAGACCCACACTTTTACAACTCTTCCATTTAATTGCACGTACAGTCAGCTCTTATGACACCTGTTTGACGGCAACTGCATGTGTTGTAGCTACAAAGCCAGAGCTTTCAGAAGATAGGCTCATGACAGAGCAAAGTATTATCAATTATCAACAAATCACACTAGCTATATCTTGATGTTGACACATGTAAGCGAAGTTTGACTCTCAACAAGAACACATCAATATAGTCATACCCACCAAAATAAGCCCCTAATAGTTCAAAGCAGCCATGCACCCATAGACCAGCTTCTGTTGATTCAAGGCATAGGCGTAAAAAGATTTCGAGGTCAAGGGAGCCAAACACGTATCACTTATAGAATTTGGGAATAATGTAACTAAAACAGGAAATGATTGGGGGCTATGGCCCATTTGGCTTCCAAAAGTCCTAAGCCTATGCAAGATATGTTGACAAATGGTGGCCCAAGTCTAAATTGTCACTAATAGTTACACACAGGCTGTTCGACTTCGTATTCAATTAGGCCACATTCACAACAAACACCATTCTATAAAAGCCACTACTAATGTCCATGAGGCAGAAACCGGCCATACATTGATGTCATAAAATACATAATAGCAACCGACAAAGTCTATGAAGAAGCACAAAACAGCAAATCACATGTCCTAATCACTCTGTGGCCACTTTCCATCGCAAAGTTAAATCTACGTGCTGAGATCTTCAACCTCCATAACAAGCTGTCTAATCTTGATGTCTTTGCTTTTGATCTGAGCTTTGAGGTCATCAATTTCTCTTCGCAAGCTGTCAATCTCACCAATCTCATCCTTTAGTCGCAAGTTTTCTTCACGAGCTTCGTAGTAGAGCTTTTTGTACTACAACAAAGTAATGAGACAAAAACGTCTGTGAAATTTTTTTTGATAGTGTAGCCATGCGACACAACCAACAAGCAGATAAACATGTAAAGAAAAGACAGAGAGACAGACAGACAAAGAGACAGACAGACAGACAGACAGGCAGGCAGACGATAAACAGACATGCCAATAAATAAACAGCAAACTAGTAAACAAGCAGACAGACAAATAGACATACAAACAGACCAACAACAAACTGATAAAAGCAAATGATGGACTAGGTAGATTCTGCTCAAAAGTCACTAGTTACAGCTTTACATCAATGTCTCAATACTGTAAATCTTAGCCATACTATAAAGTACGCAGCTCCAAGAGTTAAAAGTATGGGAATAATGAATCTGTAGCAACAAGAGTTAAAAATAAAGTACATTGTAGAGAAAACCAAGGGAGTTTCCTCAACCAGATGTACATGACTTTTGAGATATCTCATATACCAAGATGTGATGAGACAAGCATACTCGCTTATGCCTGCTTTTTAGCAATTGCTGTAAAACAATATGTAGTTGTTTGTCTCTGTGTGTTCTTGTTACTAAAATTCTGACTGACCCTGTGCTACCATATACATGCATACTACATACCAACAGATACACGAACAACAAACCAACCAACAAAGTGACAATCTCAGTACAGAGACATACAGGGTGTCCCAAAAGTCTGGCCCCACAAGAAAAATTACATAGAATACCACTAACGTTATTATTTAATTTATCAATTATCAGCTAGTTTATCAGTTACAATAATGTTTGAAACGACATCCATTTATTACTCTAAATTTACAAATACGTTCACTGCAAGAACGTTGCACATACTGGACCACAGAAGTATAGCGTTCATTCTGTACATTTCATTGGAACCATACTTTGAAACACCCTGTATATGGAGAGAACAAACAGACAAAGGAACTAAAGAGATACACTGATATACTACAGATACCACCAACGATACTAAAATGACAAACTGCTAACTTACATCCTTCTCTGCTTTCTTGGATACTGCCTTCTCAGCAGTCCTTATTACCGGCTTCTCAGCAGGTTCCTCATGCCTCTCTTCATGCTTTTCCTCTTGCTTGTGCCTCCTTTCTTCATGTTTTGGCTTAGCTTCCTTCCTTTCCTCTTGCCTTGTGTCACGTTTGGGTTCCCTTTTTTCTACAGGCTTCTCCTCAACGTCCCTGTCTGTGCTGCGGCGCTGTGGAGTAGATGGGCCAGACCCTGTTGGTTTCATAGAAACTTTCTTCAACGTTGGCATGGTACCAGCCAGCCAGTCTTCAGCAGAGATGGTTGGTTCTCCAGCATAAGTATCAGGATAGAGATCGTCTTGGAACAAGTCAGACTGCAACATTAAATATAGTCAACGTATTGCAAATAAGAGAACAGCATGCTGGGAAAGACCACTTCTCAGTCACAAGCACTAGTCAGTAAGTATGGCATAAATTATATTAGTAACTAATAATCACTAGTCTATATGTTAGAGTATGTTTACCTACAAGGTATCTGCACAGAATTTAAATGTTTCTTTATCTTTTGTTATAAGTTTGTCTGTTTTGTCTGTTTGTCTGTCCATTACCACAAACACCTACTAGTAAATGAAGCTGTGTTCTACTCGCTTCAGAGCTACGAGCCTATATATGTGTGTATATGTGCGTGTAGTTGTGTGTCAATGTGGTGTGTGTGTGTGTGTGTGTGTGTGTGTGTGTGTGTGTGTGTGTGTGTGTGTGTGTGTGTGTGTGTGTGTGTTTGTACTTGTGAATATCAATGTAAATTTATTAATTTTTGTCTATCTATTGTCATTAGCATTAATTAATCGTTAGCCTGTAATTGTTGCTAGAATGCATAATTCTTTGAAAACACAGGGATGTGTCAATGTGATTACAGATAACTAACTAAATGTCATCAACGTCCCACACTAGCACATGTGCATGCATAACTCTTGCACGTGACATATCGGGCTTGCTATACTCATGTTATTTCTCAATTTTGTAGCGCTCCTGCATCGCTTGAAGATATTTACTATTGAGGTGGACACGTTTATGATCATGCTTTCGCTGAGCCGTTCTATCATATCTTTTGTTCCGGTAATTAATTCGTCATGCTCGTAGCTAGAGATTAATGTACGTCTCCTACCAATACAGTACTGTGAAGCGACACAGATACAAAAGAAAGCGTCAACGTTTCCTACGAATCTTTCTTGCAAGACGATGTCGATCGTTCATCATAAGTCCCACTTACACCTAGAAAACCTAATGCTCTCTTGAAGATCATGGATGACATGTTGGTCGTGCGCATGCAATGGTCGGTGCATGCATGGTCCCAAGAGACCTTCGCTTGGCTTCTTGAAGAATGGTGAATTCGTCTATTTTGGGATACTTCTGTAAAAAGTAACAGATGCACACAACTATTACCTGAACCTTACTCTGCGCTTCTCAGTTTGACGACGGTTTGACCGTAATTGATATATATATATATATATATATATATATATATATATATATATATATATATATATATATATATATAAGGACTGTTGATTGGCTCAACAAACCTCCACAGAGATTGATGCTGACAAACTAGTGTTACGTAACCTACATTTTGAGTTCCAAAACGATTGCTGATCGGCTTGACAAACTCCCCAAGCATGACACACACATACAAACTAACATAGGTACATACAAACAAACATAGCAACATAACGACAGACAGACTGGAAGTCAATTCAGCCTGTTTAGAGTGAGCTTCTCGCGAAGCAGTCCACCACTTATTGTGGTGTCCTTCTTTGCGCTCATAGCTTAACAAATTTGTTAATTCTGTCTCACAGTGTACAATTGTACATTGCCAGTTTGTCACTGCACTGTGTGTAAGATATAATAACATCTAACATTCAAAACAAAATAAAAACAGTTTGCAATTCAACTACACAGAAATACACTTCTATACTAACCTACATAATGTGCCACAACTTAGTTATCACTCTAAACCTTTCTTGGAATGTAGAAGCTGACTATTTCACATAGGTTCTTTGAGTGCAGCTTGTACATCCTCATCACTTCACACTCCTTCGTATTAAGTGCTCTCATTGGTAAAATACCCAAACCCCGTTGGGCGTCTGAGGATTTGTAGACCTCAAGATAGTAGCAGTATGGACGTTCTTTGACAACCTCATAATAACGAATATTGCCGTCTCCCTAAACATTTCACATATTAGTATGCAAGATATGGTAGTATGTAACATATTGGTATGTATATTGGTATGTAAGATATGGTAGTATGTAGCATATTAGTATGTAAGATATGGTAGTATGTAACATACTGGTATCTAGTAATAAAATCGCATAAAAGTGCAACTACACACAATAAGGCAGACAACCAATAAAGCAAAATTTCCCGTCATTTAGCAGGTGCAGCTGAATATGCCACCCGTTCCAGTTATGCTTTCAGTTAAGCATGGCGTTGTGTAATGCCATGCCCTATACAATTGTAGTCATACCTAAAACGTTGGTGCTATGTCCAGAATTCTTAGTGTCTGTCTATGGCGGTAACTCAGTTACAAACCAGCTGTATGACTTCAGACTGGCCAAAGTACATGTACTACTATTATTGCAAAATCAGGGTATGCAAAATTAAAGTATGCCAAAACACAGATGTTGGCATGCATGTGTCACCTTAGAGACATATAAAAGCCGGCTCCATAAAAACAGCCACAAGAAGAGCCAGCTAAAACTAGCAACTACGAAACAACTCATGCTATGTAATTGCACAAAAGCTTGCACGAGCCTCTGCAAAGAACAAGACTAAAACAAATGACTACTAGCATTATTGGTAACATTCACTAGCATTACACATTGCAGTGTTGGGAGATATCAGAAAATACTCACCCATGATACCATTTGTCAGCCAGTCAATGATATCATGATATATATTGTCTACTTGCAACAACAAATTTACAACTCTGTAACCTCACAATAACTCTGTTGATCTTGCAAAGATGCTCATCATCTCATATGCAGAAATCTTATTTACAGTTGGGCTAGAGGTTTCTGATAAACCACTAACATTTTACCATATTTTGGTTTCAGTCAGTTACGTCTAGGAGTGACAATGTTCCCTGATGTTGTGGACCGCTGCTCTGAAGCTGCACTAGTGGCACAAATGACTAAATATTCTTAGCTAGTTTTGACAGCAGTGGAAAACTTTGTTCTCATGCCTTCCACCAGACAAGCTGCTCTTGCAAACAACTTTCCTATGGCAGGCACCAGATATCACCGTGTCAGTCGTTTTGGGTTTGCTGTCTTCGTTGCTCTACCCTACCTATTGTTAAACTGGTGATGTCACATTTGCTTTTGCAATAAGATTTGAAGACACGGCACTGGCATTGATTCAGCAAAACTGTCTAGTGAACATATCATGGAAAGGGCAGTTTGCACGTGCTTCATGACATTGACCTGTGAAACATGTGAGAGACCCTCAGATATGCATGCAAACTTGGAATACACAATATGTCACATTCCAATTGCAAAAACAACTGCGTCCTCATCATCCAAAGGCGATATTGTGGTATCGGCCAACACTGATACATTGTACAGCAAATTGAAATAAAAAGTAAAATTAAAACACCAGAAAAGAAATCTGCGTGATGCAAGCATATAATGCTAAATCATCAAGTAATCAAGCAGCTAGCATGACCAATCAGAGAACCTTTACCACAATCTATAACACACTGTCAAACCCAAACAGTCATACAGGTGTGATGACCGAGTCACCCAATTCCAAACACAAGACTGAACTCTATTTACAAGGGCACACTTCTATAGGTAACCCTATGCATGCGCATCCCTCATCCCACTCCCCTTCTAACAATTAGTGTTCTACCATACAACCGTTAGTGTCCTACGTACCCACACTACTTATCAATCATCGTCCATGTCTTGACTTTCATACTCCACTTCCTGATATCGTTTCTGCTGAGGATCAGGGCTCAAATGTCTTGGTCGTGTCCTCATCCTCCTTGAGGCTCTCACCTCCCTATCCACCTGATCACTTGATTCCTCCCCTGAATCGCCTGGCACCATTGCTGTGCTTTCATCTGAATCTTGATCTTCTACACTTGTACTTGACACGACGTCATCCTGTCCTGGCTTCCAATTCATCATATAGATCCTGAAATTAGCTGCCTGTAGTTGTTGACATCAATACGTGCATCCCTTCCTATCAATTACCCGTTATTGTGGACTTTTGTAGGGAGCCATCTTGCCTAATTTCTGCCTCTCTGAACGTTGTAAGTTCTGCGTACATGTACCAACTGGTCAATCTCAACTGGCTTGCCTGGTTCTGTCATTCTCTGTTTCCGCTTTTCCTAATGATATTCAATGCATTTCTTTACTTTTTCTGTAAATCCCATTCACCAGCTGTAAAACTTTTTTGTACTCGATTCCTTGCCATTTGTCGAATATTCTCCTGCGTTCTGCACATCTCATCTGCTAGTTGTCCCAGACTCTGCCCATCTTTTTACTAGTAGAGATTCTGGTCTCCTTGGCTCTTAGTTATACAGAAGTTGATGGGGTGAGTATCCAGTTGTTCCATTGACTGCTGTATTGTGAGCTAGTTGTATGGCTGTCACTGCCCTAAGCCACGAAATTAAATTGTCCTCTATTACACATCGTACATTGTCAACAAACTTTGCTTCTCCACTTGACCTTGAAAACAAGGGTGATTTGGGGAACTGAGTCTGTGTGCCACCCCAAGCTGCCTGCACATTTCTTCAAATACCTCCGCTGTAAAGTGTGGACCTTGATCGGACTGCATAGCCAGGGTACTCCAAATTGACACACCCAACGATCCATCACTACTTGAACTGCTGTCTCTGCCTCACAATCTTTCGTAGGCACAAGGAGACAAAACCTACTAAACACATCTTGCATAGCTAACACATTGACATCTATCTGGCATAGACTTCTGGAAAGGGCCGCAAAAGCCAATCTGTACCCATCCAGTGGATGCGCTGGAATATATCCGTATTCAACAAAGATGCTCGTTTGGGGTGTTTGGGTCTCTTGTGTAACTGACACTCATTACAACCTCTCACATACTCCTGCACATCTCGCTTCAAACCCAGCCACCAAACACTCTTTCTTGCCTGTTGCCATGTCCTCTCTTGACCCATATGTCCAGAAACTGGTATATTATGAATGACATGAAGAAATCTGCGACGTAAAAAATTGTCAGCACTACCAACCATTCCTCTTTTGTACCCAACAGTTTCTTTGATGACGAGTGTCTTTTATAGTTCACATATCGAAGTACACCATCCATGCCTGCCCTTAGTCGGCTTTGTCTGATTGCATGTCTTAATATGTCATCTGTAATGTTCCCCTGAATATTCTCTCTCTGATTCTTTTCCTTCTCCAAAAGCCTCCTCACTATCTCTAATTCTTTCTCTTGTTTTTGTTTTTGTCAAATTAGTTCCAAATCAAATACTGGCCCTGATTCCTGTCCTAAACACCTCTCCTTCATTTGTGCTTGCAGAGTTGCCACCAAGTGACCATCTGCTCCAACTCATGACAAATAATCTGCCATTGCCATCGTATCACTCTTCCCAGCCTTGATTGATCTCATACTGCTGCAAAAATTCAAGCCAGCGGCCTCTCCTTCCCTTTTCATCCACCATATATTCAGTGAATACAATCATTGGGGTGCTTTCTAATCTGTAATAAGATCAGGTTTTCCTAAATACATTCTGAATTTCTTAATAGCAAGAACCACTGCAAGTAATTCTTTTCAGTTGTCCCATAGCGTCTCTCTGCCTGTGTCAATGCATGATGGTAAAATGCGATGGGCTTCAACTGTGCTCGTGCTTGTTCCCGATTTGCTAAAATCGCCCCTACTCCTTGATTGTTTGCATCCGTGACCAATACAAATTTCTTACTAAAGTCCAGTCTCTTTGGAGGCGTGGGTTCAAATCTCACTCCTGTCACCACCGTGATGACCAAGACACCCTATGCCGAACACAAGACTGAACTCTATTTACAAGTGCAAACTTCTATAGGTAATCCTACGCATGTGCATCCCTCATCACACAGCAAACTTGCAACATACCTTTCCAGCAACATACACCACTTTCCTGTCATCATCGTAGTAAGGATGGAGAACACCAGATGATGAGTCAATGTTGTCCATCATTAATGGCTTGGACAGATCTTTCTGTAACACACAAAACAATGTTGGCTGTCCAACAAAGACAAGTCCACGCCCATACACACAACTGTATATGAGCACACTCATGCACACACACACAAACACACACACACACACACACACACACACACACACACACACACACACACACACACACACACACACTAGATATTAGTTGGTAAAGTTAGAATCAGTGCAAAAAATAACCCATAATTTGAAACACTAATTTGGTGTCTGCAGTTAAGATAGGTAAATGATCTCCTTGAATATTAGCTGTTGACGCAGTAACACTTTCTGAAAACTAGAGGAAACTGGTAGCAACAGCTGCATAAAACCCATGCTTACAACCACAAAACACTGTCAGTTTAGCCAAGTAATGACAATGAGTAAAAGTGATAAACGATTCCTCCATACGGCATTGTTTCATTAGTTATTTAGATATAGCATATAGTTTGAAAAGACAGGTGATAATCAAATTTGAAAACCAGAAAATGTCTGTCTATTTCACACTGCAAGCGAAAATGGTAACCGGTGATACTGTTAATTCATGTAGCCATCCATTCAAAGCTCAAGAGCAAGTTGCTTCCTAAAATAAAATTGCCATAAGAACAAGATCCTAATACCTGTCATATGTTCCTTCACCTTAGCATGTTACGTTTTGATGATGTACACATACCACTTAGCATGTACACATACCATTTAAATGACAATGGATTAATCTAAAAACTAATAGATTGTTCCTCTATCAAAATTCTATCCTGCCCAAGTTCATCAAAAAGTCCATCCACACACATTGAGTAATCACGTCCACAAATAAACAAGCCAATGCCGATAAAAGCATAATGAACATAAGGTAATAAATCTGATAAACAAATAATGCAAACCATCCAAACCATAAACACAAGCATACAATAAAACAAAGCAAGACTACAAATAAACTCTTTGCTTACCGCATCCCAAACAGCATATTGCCGTTCATTGCCCCGTGAAAATCCAGTACTAAAAATCCGACCTGAATCTCCAAGAAACACAACATGAGATGCTTTCGTGCCTGCATGCCCTTCTCCAACCTAAACATAAAACACAAATGATAACATGTAGTAAATCAATGAGAGACACATTCATATATAACATTACAAAATACAACACGCAAGTCATTAAACTTAATAAAGTATTTCTAAGAAATTTTGTTTGCAAGTTCAGTGTTAGACAATTTGCCAAACTTCACCATTTAAAGAACAATTTCCACAAGTAATTACCAAATAAAGTTCAGGTGTTATTACTAGTAATGCGTGAACCTCCGTCGAGCGTCGCTTCAAATGAAAGCTACGAAGCAATACTTATTGGGAGTAGCTTCTATCCTGAGTAAAGCAAATTTATCTTCCCCTAATCAGTCTCGTGTACGCACGCAGAGTGTATTCAAACACCACAGCTGCCGACTGCTCCTTCTGTCGACCGTAGACAGGATAGCAGCCGGTTCTAATTTTTCCAAAGCTACAGTTATAAATTCTGTATGTCTTTGTGTATCGCGTTACGTACATAATTTAGCTGTAACGTATCGGTAGTTGGCAACGCACGTTAGCAAGGAAGTCCCATACGTAACACGTGCACTACTCTTCACGTTTGTGCATTCTACGGCAGCAAGATTGGATGCTCGTAGATTTTCAGGTAGCGCTACTTGAAATAGGTTTTTGTTGTTTCTGATCAAAAATTGACGTCTTTCTGGCTAGATGTTCTCTCATGTCAAACAGCGCATAGTGATTGGCTGCCTGACCATTGTCCCTCGTTGCCGCGTGCGACACAAAGAAGACCAATGCGTCGTGATTGGTCACTCGCTTGCATACCATACATTCCTGAAGCGTGACACCCATATATGGTCATTTTTTGGCGTACATAGATAGTTAGCCAGCCAGCCAGCCACAGAGATTTGGGGCAAATAGAACCCCGTTAGTATACCGCTCCTCGCAAGTCACGTGACTTCTTCAAAGTCCTGCTCCTTTGACTCGTAGCTTTCAAAAACCATAGATGCAGATCTTCAGACAACAAGAACAGTCTCAGTACACTGCACCAGTATTTAGAAATTCAGAAGCTCCAACTTCTGCTCTCATAGTAAAAAAGAGTAGATAACACTTACGGTTCACCTAAAGAAGTCGAGCTTCAGTAATGTTTAGCAAGCTTGTAGCTATTAATAAGGACTTAACGTTCTTGCTGCATGCAGTACTATGTCAAAGTAAAAGTGCATTAAGATGCGTATGTATAAGCTTGCAAGGCTGTGTGGAAACATGTACTGCACACGTGTGTTGGGCTGTCTCCAAAGTCATCACTAAGCTATATGACAACTGCATGTACAGCACAGTAAGTCATCATTATAATTTGCCGAGTAGTTCACCCACTGACAAAAAAAACACTGTTGAGTGCAGGGGGCTGACAAACCAAACCAAATCATGAAAGTGCTTTCTTTTGTCTGATTTCTGTTTATTTTGGTAATTAATGAGATATAGACAAACTAGTCATCCTCTCACCCTTTGCTGCATTACAGAACATGATGCCATCACAAGTGATGATTATCTCTACATGTCACATGATAATCCAATGTTGCTTGCATTAAAAAAATCAATAAAATTAAAGGAGAACTTCCATGCTAATACAAGTTAATGTTTAATCAAAGTACTAGTTGTCACAACTCCACTCGCACAACAAGTTTTTGCCTAAGCCTGTCAGGAAGAGAGAATCAGGATAGCAAAGTTGGGGCGTGTCACATGAGTGCCGCCATCTTGGATGATGACGTAGAAGTGTCTTACCTGTGCGTATGTCTCGCAGCAGCTGAAGAAAACAATGGAAACTATCTGTCCATATAACTTTGAACCCGTTCGAAATGCTGGAGAAATGTCAGAAAGTGAGTCTGGTGGTAGCGACGACGATGACCAAACACATCACGTCCGATACGCGTACGGAACAAATAGAAAGCACCAACTGGTGTACTTGTGGTTTGTGTATTGTCATGCTGAGCATTACAGAATGCATCTGCTGCAAGGCAGTCAATGCTCTGAACTGGAGATTTCATGGCGTGAGATGTGCGACAGCGCATAAAGTTTTCACACTGTCTGCTTGCACTATGAAGTTCTACGCACAGCGGTAGGTGTCACGAATGTCTCTCCAGGCTCCATTACAGAACATCTTACGATCAGGTATGATTTGAAGCTACGACCACGTTCAGTCTCACCTGCTAGTGCATGGTCACTCTGTGTAGGCTTTTGAGACTCGCGACTTACTACCAATTTACTCACTGGGCTCATGAGAAGTTGGGAAGAGGAGTACAAGTAGTCATACCATCGTGTGTGGTGTCTGCCGCACGCAGAGCGTTTCCAGAAGAGAGTGGGCACTATGTTGGCCTTAGAGATGCTAATGATTCTCAGCGATGTATTGGCAAATAAATAAATAGTTGATACAGACAACTGACAGAGTACTTCTAATGCAATCGAGTACTAGTTCGACATATAATCTCTTCTTTGGGAGGCTGTTCATGCCCAGCTATATTTGTGGCTAAGTCCACTGGTGGAGATTTAGCTTTGTGGTGTCTGATGGGATTCTGCTCCATTGATCTACTCTTCAGCACAGACGTTGAAATTTTGTGGAGGTATTCATATGATTTTGTCTCAGCTATAGGCTTTGCTACCCAGGCTTTAGTAGCTTCAGGAAATACGTCATACCTCGTGATTCCTTCACTTGTTGCTGCTTGTTCTCGACCAATGTTCTGATTATGGTCCAGAGCAGCCAGTTGGATTCTTGCAGTCATGCCCTTATACACAGAATGCTGCCTTTTACGACAGTACTTTGTGACAAGTGAGTGATACACTTCTAGCATGCCTGTGTGACAAAACTTGGTGAGCTTTTTTATGTCTTTCAGTAATTTTTTTGTCTAAAACAACCTCTTTTAGGGCCTCATGAGCATCGGAGTTAGGCTTTAGCCAGTATTTTTCGTTACATTCCTCACTTATTAGCTCTTCATGTTCACATGTTGTAAACTTGCTAGCACCTTCCTAAGAGTGGACATTTACTATTTGGAGGATAACTGATGTCCACTTTTCAGTAAGTATTTGGGAGTCTCCATCACAAGACTGAGAAGACCACCACAGGTGATAGAGATGGCTTGGATCCATAGCAGGAGTTTAGTGCATCTCTTAGATTTTCCCTTCTGTGTCAGCTTTTTTGCTATTCCTTTAGACACATGCCAAACATCAAATTAATGGTCTATGTTGGGGTACTTCTTTTCATGGTAGCTGCAATTTGGATATGTCTGTCAGTTGCAATTAAATTAATTTGATATGCAAGCATTCAGCTTGAAGCTTTTGAAGTGAACGTTTAAATCCTTCTCGTTCCATGACAACAGAGTTGGCAACTTCACTGACTTGAATATGTTGGAAGTCAAGTATTAGTCCAATTTCCTGCTCAATGTGAGTGTATGTGCCATATTTGGCAAAACAGCCGGGACTATCACAGCCGGGACTATCACAGCACCCGTCTCCTAGGAGACATAGGGGTGTCTTTGAACTGTTCAAGAATGGATCTCTGGTGTTTTTCCCGAAAGTCATTTATGACTGGTACGAGGTACGCATCTGGGATTCAATAGAAGGTAGATTCGCTCATGAACTGCAGTTTAAAAACATGGGCGAATTACGAAAATTTGCAAAGCTTCCAGTACAGAGAACGATTGCATTGGCTGCTAATAAGTTGCCTGCTGGAATGTCCTTGACTAATGGCTGTGAGTTCCAAGTAATGGAATGACCATTGGAGCACTGCAGTGTCACAGTTGACATGCTTCCTTGTAAGTGTTCTGATGCGCTTTCAACAACTGCTCCGCATGTTGGACAGAATCGAAAAAGCATGTGGAGGCAGCTACCGAAAACAATGTATTTTGGTTCAGCTTCTGTCGGTAATTTTTGGTTTCATCTAACTGAACTGATGTGTCTGTAGCAGCTGTATCATTGAAAGGATCGTAGACCAGTATAAAAGTCACGTGTTACCTCTCCCTCAGACTCTATACAGGAAGCAGTAGGAGTCCCTGGGGCAGCTGCTATTAAGAATGTTAAGAGGATGAAATGCCCTATAAGCTGAAGGAATGGGAGGGAGGTTAAACAATATGAATGTTCTTCTGGATCTGTGACAGATCATACTGTGTTGATGCATCACACATTATTGGTACACATTATTGGTAGAGTGTTTGATTCTGGTATCTCCTTGTCTTCCATTTCTTCAACTTCTTGCTGAGATTCCTCTTTAGCTGCTTTAGATGATGACTGTTCTAGTAAATTCTTAAACTTCCTAGTTACTAGTTTGTGCTATAGAAGTAGGGATTGTTTACGTAAACATGGTGTCGTCGCTTGCCTGTCACCCTCGCTGATGTACTGCTTACAAAAGAGAAGAGTGTTGGAACAGTGTTGGGCTTCAGGCACACCCTTTGTTTTGTTCCTAAGAGCTCTGCTTGTAAATCTCGCTCAAAGCAGTCGGAGTGGACGTGCTCCATACACACACGACTGCTTGGTGACAAGGGCGGATCCTTCAGACAAAACTTGGACAACACTCTTTCAGCAATGGTTTGTTGTTAAGTGGTAGTCAATAGAAACGAACACTATGCTGTCTGTCCTTATCTTCATTATTACAGCCGTACGCAATGCAATACACCATACTATGCAGATTTGCCCACACAACAATGTATACATACGCGAAGATAAGACGCTTCTACGTCATCATCCAAGATGGCAGTGCTCATGCGACACGCCCCCAACTTTGCCTTCTTGTTTCTCTCTTCCTGACAGGCTTAGGCTCTCTTCCTGATAGGCTTAGGCAAAAACTTGTTCTGCGAACGGAGTTGTGGCAACTAGTACTTTGATTAAACAATAACTTGTATTAGTGTGGAAGTTCTCCTTTAAGGTTGTAACACAATTATCAACCTCCAATAATTTATTGAATTAACCTTTCACAAGGAAAATGTCTTACTTCACTTTGACAGTTAGCTAACACCACGTACATAGATGTGGCACACTACTTGGTACTTGCATCATGTTCTTGGAGCCTAATCCTTACAGTAACTCATAACACCAATAAATAATAGCTGCAATGCTCTTGTCACACTTCTTTCTATACCAAAATCGTGTCAATAACATTAATATCAACAGGAACTAAAGCTAAGATAAAAAACTAAAGCAGTCAAACTTTTAGGGATCGACGTGCAGATAGTGTATAGGAACAGTTTCCTAACCACTATAAGCTCATCTTGTTCGTAGCAAGCGAGACTGCATGCTTTAATGATGCAGAAATTTGGTTTCACTAAAGACCAGATCGGTATGCACGCATCATCTTGTTTTCAAGCCCTTCCAGACATCTACCGCTCTGGACTGGCTACGGTTGCTTCGGATGTCCAGCAGCATCGAAAACTTATGCAATGCATCCAGTTTCCGTTGTGAAAGGAGAGTACAGCACAAAACGGTATGTGTAAGTCATATGTTGATCGTTATCGTGAATGCACGAGACTGAATCCTGTCGACGTCGACGCTCCCGTGGTTGCATTGGCTGCGGTAGACATGCAGGTTTCACTAACAGCAAAGAATCTGCAGTTTTCGAGTAGTAAAGGTCTCTTCATAGACGACAAATGACTACCACGTGCGAAACAAAAGATACGTGAAGGGGTATGCACGTCATGCATACTGATCCGGTCTTTAGTTCACCATTAATGGTGAAATGCCAACACAGTGGCTTCAAAGGAAGCTCAATTTGATAAGGGAACTCACATGTGCACACACACATGCACAGATGCAAGCATGCACGCGCGCGCGCGCGCGCGCACACACACACACACACACACACACATGAACAGAAATCCCCATCCCTAAGAATGGGGCATGAGGCCTCTGTGCTCTACGTGGAGTCTCTGGGCAAGTACTGACATCCCTCCTGAAGCTTAGCCAGAGGTCTTGTCCATCCCCAGTCAATGACCAGGTGCTCATTTCTACTCTTTAGTCAAAAGAGGCAATTGAGTATGAGTTTTTTTGCCCAAGGAAATTATGACATAGCTTGTCATCGCTGTGACTTAAAACTTGCAACTCTAACGGGTCCTGGATGTACTCATTATCTATGATGACTCTCTAGCCAGCTGAGCAATAGCACCACACGCATGTGTGCACATGCACAAACTTGGAGAGAGACTTCCCTTCTGCATGCACACACACACACACACACACACACACACACACACACACACACACACACACACCTTCAACCGCCCATCTATATACTGTAAATCCACAATTTTTGTACGGGCTTTGACGGACAATTTTAGCGCACACTAGTACGGTAACAGTTTCATTCCACGTGCATCAGTGTACGTTATTCATGAGTTCTAAGCTAAAGCAAAGTGGTATCTATGCTTGGCTCACAACAAAAGATTAAAAACAACTAGTACCAAGAAGATCGCGAGCAGCAGTATCCAGGATCCAACAAGAGGACATTACAGTTGCGAATGATGGTGTAGAGAAAGCTGTGGATCGAGATCAGCTAATCGCAGAAAGAGAGGACAATATCATGTTTAAGACTGCAAGACTAGGCTGACCATTACCCGAGTCACTGAAGAATGTGGACTTATGACATGCGCTCGTCTACTAAAATTGTTGAATCACAGAATCACAAAAGTCAACAGCTTAATCTATCCGCAGTGTGTATCAAAAAGAGTTAGTATCGAACTGACGGCCTGAGAAAATGCTACAACTAACAGAAAAAGGTCACGCCAGACGCCTTCTTTTTGGACCGCGTACTGCATTGGACAAAAAAAACGAGAAAGCAGCTGCATCGTCAACCAAAGTGTAGTGTTGGGGTGCGCATTAGGACTAATTCAAAAGAACAAACCATCACTGCTGCAAGAACATGTCTGGTTCATCTTCTGTTGATGCCATTGCTAAATGTCTGTCAGAGTACTTTCAGAAACAGTTTGAGTTGAATAACATCATAACGTTGCAAACTGGACATGTTCTACGTAGAAAGTTTCATTTTTGGTTTTCTGTCGTTGTAAAACCAGTGTATTGTTCAGTTGGATCTTGTGTTGTGGTACATCATCAACATTGCTAGTGGCAATTTCTAATAACAGTTTGTCATCCAAGAAAAATTTTAGTATGCATATTAATTTAGTACAGTGGAGTTGTACAAACAATACGAAAATAAAATGCATACAAAATTTGTGGATTTACAGTAGCTGTATTACAACAGAAAAAGCATTTACAGCAAAGTAGAAGATTATGTCTGAAATTATGATCGACATTTATGTCTTTCCTTGCTACTTTGCCTTTGAAAAGACGTCTGCAAATGTCACACTGACGCCTGTTGCAGTGTAGGATAAAAATTTCCTCTATCACAGTTGTGTCTAAGCTTTCCAGACTGTGATTTGTAGATTCGCTTACAGTTAATACATTGTAATGGTTGCTGGTTCATAACCTGAAATGCTTTCCCTCTGATTTTTTAATTTTCTCTACTCTGCTTATCTTCAGCCATCACTCTTGCTCCAATAAATTATTTACCTCTTGTGATACAAATGGCCCTTCATTGTTGTCTGTTATGGGTGAGTTGAGACCAATTATCACTTACTCCAATCTTTGCAATTGACATCTTGCATTACCTTATCCCTCCAACGAAGCTTAACTCCACGAGGTGGACGAGGAGGAAGTAACCATCCATGCATGATCTTTTTGGGCAAACAGTGATCTTCCATGCGTTTGAGATGCCCTAACCATCTTAGCCTACTTGCCATTAGTGACTCTGCTGGTGTTTCCAGGCAACCCAGCATCCGACGAATTTCATTTAATGTTACTCTTTCCAACTGTTGCAATTTATTAATCCCCAACATTACTCTTTGACATTGATTTACAAAGGTCAATAGACTTAAAGAAACACTCCAGAGAACTGCACAGCGTAGTGCGCAACTGAAATAGCGAGGTCCATTGATTGAGAGCGTTCGTGAAAGTGTTCCAGTTTAAAGATGAGTGCCTCGTAAACTGTTAGAAGACAATTGACAACAGCGTCCACTGCCTTCAACGCCAAAAAATCTCACAAACACTGATTCTCTCGAATGTTGCCGAATGGAGATAAATTGCACGAAAAGAAGGTCAGTCTCTAAACGGTCTAAAAATAGCACGACGGTTTCTACCGTGTTTGGAGCAATTGAAACAACAGAGAGAGAATTTCCAGGAACTTGACTGCGTCAGTACGGCTCATGTGGTCTGATGGCAAGCAAAAATGCTCCACTTGACAGACGAAATTGTTGAAACGGCCCCCGTCAATTTTTAAGTTATGAAACATTCTTAATTAATGTACATCTGTTGAGTTTCCTCTGCGATAGCACCCAGATACCCAACTTGATTAGTATGGATTTCCATTAGCGAGTGAAGGCAGAGCCAGCAGCCTAGCGCATATCTCCAGAAAGCTCCTTTAAGATGTCACGTTTAGTCACTGAAATGAAGAAGAACCATACAAGGTTGGTAACACTTTCGCCCTGAATAAAACATTTTCTTGTTTCAACTCTAATGTGACGAGACAGAAAAACACTTTCTTTCAAGGCTCCAAAACATTGGCCCGCCAACGATAGTCTCTCTGATAACTCCATGTTAAGCTTCATGTCATTTGATACTATAATACTATTGATCCCATATATTTGAAAAATGTCACATGTTGCACTTTGCCACCAGCACACTCAATATCACTAGTTTCTCTACTGCATAAGGTTAGACCAAACCCATCCACACACACATATTGTCCTGTCCTGCTTTGCTCTATGTGCATTTCTAGGCACTTGGGAGGCACGAAAATCCTCTGCAAGTGAACGCACATGAGGTGAACCGAGTGACGCCATCAAACAACGTCTTGTACCCGACAGGCACACACACACACACACACACACACACACACACACACACACACACACACACACACACACAATGGAAAAATGGCAAATGAATAATGAGCTACCGTTTACGGTTACGCCCCCTAGTCAGACGGCTAGGTTCCTGTGCACTACAGAAGAGCTATGGGCCGTGCTAAGTAATCTCCTGGAGCCTGGCCAGGTACTCGCAGCACCAACTTTGGTGTGGGCACCCATAGTCCCACCAGGACCCCAATGGTTGATCGACTTTGTCGCAGTCGGGGGCCTTTGCCACCCCAGTCAAAGACCAGGTACTCATATATACTCCTGAGTCAAGAGAGGCTTGTGTGTGTGGGTTTCTTGCCCAAGGAAATTATGCCATAGCTTGCCATCACTGTGACTTGAACCTGTAACCCTCCAAGTTCCCGGATGTACACACTCCACAGAAGACTCTCTAAACAACTGAGCTATCGCACCACACATACCCATGCACACACACACACACACACACACACACACATGCACACACGTCCACACACACACACATGCACACACGTCCACACACACACACACACACACACACACACACACACACACACACACACACACACACACACACACACACACACACACACACACACACACACACACTTACAGCTACAACTTCTGAGATCCTTGGATCAATAACCCTAATCTTCTTGTCTTTGCACGTTGTGACCATTCTAATACCCAGTGGATCAAAGGACATGCTAAATATCATGTCTGGATGGGAATCTATTGACACTAACTCCTCTCCTGTGCTAATATCCCATATCATAATCTAAACAAAATGCAATATGATCAAACAGATGTAAATGACAATTAGAAAACACACAAAGTAATAGACAGATAATAAACATCACTTTCAATGAGTCTAGCATCTATACATAATGAAAGACTCATCTGTCTGTCTGTCTGTCTGTAACATCCATCATGCTGAAACTGGTGTCCAATCACCACAAAACCATCCACAAAGACCTCATTAATTTAACACCCTTATGGAAATAGGTTATATAAAAGCCTCTCTTAAAGAGCTCCTCTAAAACCCAGAAACCAACCCTAATAGTGAGAATGCTCTTATTACTGCTTTACCACCACAAATTTTGCATGATGAACCTGTCAGTTGATGTGTATGACGTCCAATGAAACAAACAGGCCATCTAATTCTGATGGTAGGGCAACAATTTCTGCAGAGTTCTCCCTACAGTGTAGTAGCATGGTGCTGCAGCACACAAAGCAACCCTAGCCATGCAACCAAGCCATTTTACAAGTGTTCTATCCAAGGCAGATGTACAGTACTGTACACTGTACTTACATATACAGCAAGCTCATGGCGTTAGTGTGCATATGCATGTGTGCAGACGAACATGAAAGACATCTCATGGCGAAAACAAAAGCTGTAATGACTTCATTCTTTACATCTTAAGGCAAAAGGCTTCAGTAGATTAATTAGTAAGCAGTTGACCTACAGTTTTGATACTCTCGTGCTGTCTGACGCTAATGTGGTGTCATACTTCTGGGCATCTCGGGGTACATCGTGGTAAGGGGCATGTCTGGCAACTACTATATATCTCTGCTACGCTATTCTGAAATCCTGGAGAGAACCCTAACAAAAACAAGAAGCAGACAGATAGACACAAAGACAGACAGAAAGACAGGCAAAAAGACATAAAGACAGACACACACAAATACGGACAAACAGACAGAAAGACAAACACAGACAGACAGATACTAATAGATTCAATTTGTAGGTAGCAACAACCAAGAATTCAAACATTTGGCAGCGGTGTTTTCCTGTGACATTACAGTAATACAATACAAGAGTGATGTCCAGAAATTAACAAGACATGGACAATCTATGCACATGCCCATTGACAGATACTTGGCTCTTCCAGCTGTTTGGTTGTTAGACATGACTAATAGCCTGTTCACACAAGCACTTGAAACTGGGTCAACATCAGTCAGCACAAATCGATTCACTTTGAAAGGTCACGGGCCAAGCCAAGCTGAGATGCGCTGGAATGGCTCACCTCAAACTGCAATGCCAGCTTGGTTTGGCTTGGCTCACATTCACTGTGTGAACAGTAACCAAGCCTCACCAGATCTTCTCCTGCTGACAAAACCCTGTCAAACACTCGTGAGATTGAAGCCTGGTTCACAATATTGACGCCGACGACGTCGACATCGACGTCGTCAATAGAAATGAATCCTATTTCAGCGTCGATGTCGGCGTCAACATCAAAGGATGCCGCCCACGTCGAGGCGGTTTCTTTGAAGTTTGATGCTCAACTGAGCGTCGGCGTCATATTGTGAACCAGGCTTGACAGATAAGAAAAATAAGAGACAAGCTGCTGCTGTTGATCAATGCAAGAAATATTGATATCTGTTTCAGTCGCGTGTACACCTCGAGATCCACCTACTAACTAGACTGGCTTTACATTTCTCTGGTACAGTGTACACAAAGTCTGATTCGATGCTCTAGCTTGGGCTGACATAGCTTGTCTTGGCAATGCACCATGGCTTGTGTGAACAAGCTGTTATCTGGCTGTCATTTTTGGGCTGTGCTAGTACAGTAGGACATTTTGGTTTTAGTTGTTGCTTTTTAACTGTATTTAGTGTGTAATAGTTCTGATTTATGACAACATATGGTTTTGACAGACAGTCAGATAGGAAGACAGACTAGACTCAGCTAATAGAGACAACTACACGCCTCTCTACATCATAACTTCTCTATTGTATAGAGCAATTGCTGCATTTCAGGAGTTTCAAATTATGTAATTAGTTTTTGTTTGTTATTACACTCAAACTCCCCTTATCCGGACGCCCCATATCCGGGCACGTCCGTCTACCGGGCACCCCCGTATTGCACAATTGCATCACGTGTATTGCGCGTGGTCCACGTGCACGAGGTCGAGGCAAAGGTCTTGTAATCAAAAGTCCAGTTTCTTGTCGACAGATAGCCATACTTAGATGCTAGTTTCTTATTTACAGCTTGTAAGACTTACCTGAGGATGTCTGAGACTAGACCAACGCAGATGCCTGCTCCGCAGAAGCGAAATGTGGGGGTGTTCCCAGATGTGGCCGTTTCTGAGTTATGGGCAGTGTCCGGTCCCAAGCTGCCCGGATAAGGGGAATTTGAGTGTACATGTTTATTCATTATTGTGTATTAGAAACAGACAGATAAACAAACAGACCGACAGATTCATTATTCTCATATAGACTCTACTTGTACATATGCTAGGAATTTATGAAAGCAAACCAGTCCTTGCAAACAACAAAGTCAAATGAACTATCTAAAGCACCATGATTAGATAAAAGTTTTGAAAGTTTTCTGAAAACAACTTTGGCAGACAGACAGACAGATGATAGCAAAAAGTGTAAGAGATGATGAAGACAAAATGAAACCGACTTCAAGACCAAGTAGCGGTCAATCATTTCAGTAACACTTCAAAGTTGCAATGCGAAAGTCGTCTCGAACAAACTCATTAGCATAGCCAGATTAGATCATCGAAACGTAGTATGCTAAGTGTAATTTTGTATTCTTTAGAACATGGTCCTGTTGCGTTAGTGTTGCTGTGGACGTTTCTCTTTTAAGTTGCTCATGATGTAAATGTTTGATTTAAACTGAAAATATATGTACTGAGACAGCTGGTTGTTCTTGTAGCTATCATTGTTGAAAATATATCAACAGCGACAGACAAACTGACATACAAACAGACAAAGAGACAGACAAATAGACAGAGAGAGGCACATAGACAACAAACAGATAATAAACAGACAAACATAAAGACACAGGAATTAGACACACAGCATCCTCCTTGTTTACCATATAGTCATATCCAGCAGTTGCTAATACATGCTCAGCAGTTGGATGCCACTCGAGAAAACCGACTCGTCGATTGTGTCCAACCAGATTCACAACCTCCTTCGTCAGGTTTTCTGTCAATCCATCCTCAGGAATTTCCCACACTTTCACTGTGCAATCCTCACTTGCGGATGCAATGACATTCTCATCAAATGGATTCCATTTGATGTCCAACACAGCTCCTTTGTGGCCAACCACCCGAGAAGCATTGAGATCAAGCCGACCAGGCTAAACACAAAAAAACATTAAAATGCAAAGCGACAACATGTAATACGGTAACGGAGAAACAAACAATCAAATGATGGGTAAACCAAGCCAAGAGCCATTGAAGCAATAAAGTGATAAGCACAAAAAGTATAGGGTACACCTGCCAACTCCTGCACCTGGAATCCCAAATTGTCCGAATTTAGCGTACTTTCCCAAGACACGACATACCAGCTGCCATGCCCGCATGTTGATCTCTTAGTACATAAGACTTACGCTAACTGTTATAGAAGATAAAACTTACTAAAATCACCTACTGTGAACCAAGAAATTTTCAGTGGCGATTTATTTTCGGTAATTTCGGTATGACTGATGAGGTACGGAAGAAATCTCTACCTAAATTTTGTGGAAGCAGCCACCAGCAATGTCCAGAAACATGGTATCGTCGTATACAGGACTTTATGCCCTAACTTGGATGAAAAGTGCTGCGAGGCTGCTTGCAACACATGCAAGTCAGGGTACCTCGCCATACTCGCACGCAGTTCAGAGCCGTATTGCTGATACTGTAAACGAATTCTTTTGCTCTTGTTTGCGGCAGTCTCACACATAGAAGCATCAATTTCTGCATTTGCTAAGGCGAGTGCCGCCACATCAGTTTCCGTCTCCTCAACGTTGGGGTCTGGAAGGCCGGCAGTTCTTGGTATTGGTAACTCGCCTGCTGTGCACACTAGCTGTGCTGAGCACAATTGCATAATGTCTACTTGCTGTCAACTCCTCAGTACTATTTACATATCTGGGCATCCACACAGGAGTTTCAAGCATTCAACGACTTCTACGTACTGAAAATTGATCACTCCAAAATGGAATATTCAGGAGGTACCGAAATTTTTACGAAACCGAAAATTTCTTGGTTTATAGTACCATAGTCAGAATATTTTACAGTTAATTCTTTAACAATATTAAAACTCTCTAAGCTTCTTTGTGCTGCAATTCTGCAGCTCTCATTACACTTTTGTTCATAAGATGTTTATGAATGGTGCTAAACTGTTGTGATAACATTAAAGTCACACTCTGGGATGCATGCTAGGCTACTGGCTCCACATTCGCTCGCTGATGGGAAATCCATACTGACCAAGTTGGGTACATGGGTGGTAACTATCTCAGAGCAAACCCAACAGGTGTACGTTAAGAACGTTTCATAACTTAAAAACTGACAAGGTCGTTTCCCGGAAATCTCTGTTGTTTTCATCGCTCCAAGCAACATTCAAGAGAATCGGTGTTTTGAAAGATTATTTGGTGTTGAAGGCAATGGACGCTGTCGTCGATCATCTTCTAACAGTTTACAAGGCACTCCAGAGTTCTAACCAGGCATCCACCACCTTCTCATAGTCATTGGTGGGTCTTGCATATATGGCAGGCCGAGCAACAGTGCCTTCTCTGCCGAGAAGAGACAATCTATTAGAGTTACCACTTTATCGCCATCTTGCAAATAAGACCCGTACAAGTCAGTCCCGTCTGTGGTCAATTATCGAGCATTCATCCAACAGGTCATTCATTGTTCACTCTATTGTTCCTTCAGGAGCACTTGCAAAGCACCTGTCAAGTTGTTCACAATGTCATTTTTACTTCTGGTTTAAAGAACAAAATGGCCGTTTACCCCCACCCCAAACGAAAAGTTTTTTCGTAAAATGTCTTTAATTAAATACGGACAACCCCTAAAGAAGTAAATAACGATAAGCTGACTGACTGAGGTGTGTGTGTGTGTGTGTGTGTGTGTGTGTGTGTGTGTGTGTGTGTGTGTGTGTGTGTGTGTGTGTGTGTGTGTGTATTCCATCGTCACTAATTACAGTTGTTCGATCCTTTCATGACCAGATGTCAGCAGTAGTCAAGTATGAGGGTAACCTTGGAGAAGAAATTCAAGTTCGAAATGGTCTAAGGCAGGAATGTGTTTTGGCACCAATTTTATTCAATATATACATCAACTGTGTCATGAGAGAGTGGAGAGAGAAAGTGAAAGATACAGGCATTAGATTCAAGTATGACATGACCAAGTCTTTGGTTGGAGGATACCAAAAAAGAAAACGCTCCTGATGGGATGGTAATGGACTTGCAGATTGCTGATGACTCAGTATTACTAACAGAAACACGAGAGAGTGCAGAAGCAGCAATCCAAAACTTTGCCTCAACTGCTGCAAGCTATGGGTTGATGGTGAGTTATGAAAAGACAAAGTTGATGACTTATGGTCCCAAACTGTGTGTTGAAGATGCTGGGGATTTGATATAGGGATTCCCGGTCGCAGTGTGCAACACGTAAAACAGCTCAAATATCTTGGTTCTATCGTATCAGATGATTTGAGTTTAGACCTGGACATAACAGAAAGAATTGCACAAGCAGGAAAGTGCTTTGGAGCACTAAAAGAAGCCGTCTTTCAGTCTCTCCATGTAACATCTGAAACAAAAAATGTGCTGTTCCAGTCAACTGTCTTATCAGTTCTACGGTATGGGTCATATTCTTGGGCCGTGACTAGAAGAGATATCACAAGGCTTGTCACATTTACAAATCAATGTCAACGTATCATGCTGGGTATAGACAAGTTCAAACAACAATTGGAATGAATCACATCAACTGACATCAGGCACAAGCTTGGCAATCTTGAAACTGCAGAAGACTCTTTGATGGCTCAGAGCCTTAGACATCTAGAATGTATGGAAGATCATCGTCTGCCCAAGCAGCTGCTTCATGCGTGGCTACCATCAACTCGTCTAGCACATGGGGTCAGACTAAGGTGGAAAGACAGGATTGTAAAAGACCTCAAAATGGTTGGCCTAACAAGCACCTAGTCCCAGCTTACGCAGGACAGGCAGAAGTGGAAGAACGTCACTTAACGTAACTCAATCGTCACTTCAAGAGTAGAATTAGAAAATGCCAAAGTAGTCAGAAGGCTCGTGACAGAGCCGATCCCAGCAGATATCAAGACCAACAGCCTCTGCTGTGCACTACCTGCAAGCAACTGTTTAAGTCACAAACAGGGAAAAAGACAAACTTGGAACAGAGGACAAAATCGCCTAGATCCCCGGGAACAAGCAAAGGTCAGAATCAAGTGCGACAGATACGGTCGTTTATTCACACGAGAGAGTGACAAGAAAAGACATAAATGTCATCAATGTATTTTAGATTTGTGACGTATTTACCAGATAGTGACTTCCTTTTTCTTACACTTTTTACGTTTCGCCATCATTGATGTGGATGGGCAGTTGAAAGTTGAAGGTGTGGTGGTGGTGGTGGTGGTGGTGGTGTGTGTGTGTGTGTGTGTGTGTGTGTGTGTGTGTGTGTGTGTGTGTGTGTGTGTGTCTGTGTGTGTGTCTGTGTGTGTGTGTGTGTGTGTGTGTGTGTGTGTGTGTGTAGTGTGGTGTTTGATTTTTATTAACATAATAATTATAGATGAGATGTATACCGTATTGTCGCAAATAAAAGACAATCTCGAATACAAGTCAATCTTGAATAGAAGCCAAAACCCGAAGACCTCATACTGCGTACAAGCCAAGCCGGTCCCATTTACAAGCTGATGTTTTGTTCAAGACGCACAGTACGCATATGCGCTCAGTCACGTGCATGTGCGCATGTGTGGCCATGTGCATGAAGCATTCAATGACAATGACGACGAAGAAGCAGCTGACGCTCTTGAAACTGGCATCTTATGGGAGTAATGTCTATATATCCTAAAAAATCTTGCTTTTTCAAGAGGTACATGGGTGTCATGTCTATACCTTAGCGTTTACGAATAGCAAATACGCCTGTCTTGAATATAACTTTGTCTTAAGGTTGGTTCACAATATGCGACAGAAAGCAATCCGTTCCTTTCTGTCAAACCACATCAAAGGTACCGCTCGAGACGTATGACAGACGAATTGCTTGACTAAGCACTGATGGACGGATAGAATCAATTCTATTTTGTCCGGTCAGTCAGAAGTTGACGGACTGCAACAGGAAATGATAAGGTACTGTTACCCAATCAGGGAAGTGCAAAAACGAGGATGACGTAATCATGCAGTACAGGAATGGTAATCAGTGGAACGGAATGTACATGTATTGTGAACACTGCTGGACGTGACAGAGAGCTGTCCATCACGTCTCTGTCGCATATTGTGAACCAGCCTTTACATAGTAGCCTGGATTCCAATTCGGCTCATACAGAAATAAGCAGGGCTTGTATTTGCGACCAAAGGGTAAGTACTATGTTTTAGTTGTCGACTATAAGCAACTTAGCTAACAGTCTATAGTCTACATATGTATAATCAATCCATACATCCATCCGTGTATATACATAATATTATAGTCAAGTATTTGTATTATCTCTAGTATATATATTATCTCAAGTATATGTATTATCTCTAGTATATGTATTATGTTTAGTATATGTATTATCTCTAGTATATGTATTATGTTTAGTATATGTATTATGTTTAGTATATGTATTATCTCTAGTATATGTATTATGTTTAGTATATGTATTATCTCTAGTATATATATTATCTCTAGTATATGTATTATCTCTAGTATATGTATTATCTCTAGTATATGTATTATGTTTAATACAAGCTCAAATGCCCGGCTTCGCCCGGGGGACAACACATGCCAGGTGCTTCTCCTTTCCACTTCATAGCGCCGCAGTTGACACACACGTTTGTCATAGAGCCAATACAACATGCAAGTGGAGGAGAGACAGGTCGCATTTATAGGTAGAGATTATATCAGAAAGAATCTAAAAATGCGTTTGATGGTATCATAGGTGATGTTGGCCATGAATGATTGCAGTGAATAAAAATGTCGCGTATACACTTGCAATCAATCGTATAGTACTCCCGAATATTGTGCTGTCCCATTGAATGAAATAAAGTCACGTGCAGTTGACAGATCCATCAGAGCAGAACTGGAAGTCACATGCAGTACTCACCCGAATAATTCGTTCCCCGTATCTAACGAAGTCACGACTCGTACCGACTCTCGTCATTTTGACAGTCCCGCTGAACATCGTCTCTTCGAAGACGTTGCTGGCATTTTGGGGAACAGGTGCATTAAACACGGCAGCTCCGTATCTAACGAAGTCACGACTCGTACTGACTCTCGTCATTTCGACAGTTCCACTAAACGTCGTCTCTTCGAAGACGTTGCTGGCGTTTCGGGGAACAGGTGCATCAAACATGGCAGCTCTTCGACGATCGTAGACTGGCAAACGACTGTGGACGTATTTTTTCAAGACCCGGATATCAGCAAAAATATCTTCCATTTCCCAGCATCGCACGAAATAAACGACACGCTCAGCATGTACCGTCCAATGTCGGGAACGGGCAGTCTGAATTTGGTGGAGATACAATGTGTCGTTCCAGAGATATTCGCGCACGAGCGGAAGCGAGTGGGATCGGCAGGAAATCGCGTCGTCGTGGGAGAAGTCAGGAAGACGACCACAGTCTCACTTTCGACCGAAATGAATTCGGCGTGCACGAGCCAAATTTGGCTGAGATCGGACTCGCCATTTTTGAGAAACGCTCCAACAGACAGACACACAGACAAACAGACACATCTCCTTTATATATATAGATACGTATTATCTCTAGTATATGTATTATGTTTAGTATATGTATTATGTTTAGTATATGTATTATGTTTAGTCTATGTATTATGTTTAGTATATGTATTATGTTTAGTATATGTATTATCTCTAGTATATGTATTATGTTTAGTATACGTATTATCCCTAGTATACGTATTATCTCTAGTATACGTATTATCTCTAGTATATATATTATCTCTAGTATATGTATTATCTCTAGTATATGTATTATCTCTAGTATATATACTATCTCTAGTATATGTACTATCTCTAATATATATTATCTCTAGTATATATATATTATCTCTAGTATATATATATTATCTCTAGTATATGTATTATCTCTAGTATATGTATTATCTCTAGTATATATATTATCTCTAGTATATGTATTATCTCTAGTATATATACTATCTCTAGTATATGTACTATCTCTAATATATATTATCTCTAGTATATATATTATCTCTAGTATATATATTATCTCTAGTATATATATTATCTCTAGTATATGTATTATCTCTAGTATATGTATTATCTCTAGTATATATATTATCTCTAGTATATGTATTATCTCTAGTATATATACTATCTCTAGTATATGTACTATCTCTAATATATATTATCTCTAGTATATATATTATCTCTAGTATATATATTATCTCTAGTATATGTATTATCTCTAGTATATGCATTATCTCTAGTGTATGTATTATCTCTAGTATATGTATTATCTCTAGTATATGTATTATCTCTAGTATATGTATTATGTTTAGTGTATGTATGTATGTAGGGAAACAGACAAATATAAAAAAACAGACGAATGAAAGACGAGACGACGTCCAGACAGCGAGACAACCACAAACACACATTTCCGGCTAAGCATTGCAACATCACACCATTCGCACAACGTCCACGCCCACGCACTTCATCTCAACCCGCACAAGCGACTGCACACACACAACACATCACAACATCGCCTCTCCATCCCTCACAAACAACACGTAACGATATCATATCCGATTTCCTTTCTCTAACTGACATTTCCAAGCGAGAACGAGACAAAACGCTCAAACCTTGTCCAGACGATGAACAATAAAGGCCCCACCGCCTACTGCCTCGATGACGACAGCAAGAAACTTGGTGTTTACGGCACAGAAGTCGGCATCGTGAGCGTTCCTCGTCACCGAGATGCCGTCGTAGCAGCGATCGCGTTTGTGAGCCTTTCCGAACACGTGACGAACTTTGGACGCTCTCATACGAAATGCCATTGCCTAACGACTGCACACGCTGACAACAATTCGTACACAAAAACGAGAACGTCGACCAACTAATGTGACCGGCCACGAGACCTCGGAGAGTCGTGATTGGCTGTGGTGACACACCCTTATTGCCATATTTGGTCATCGGCTTTCTTTGGGAAAAGAATACATCCGGGAGGTCGAACACCCATATAGCTAGCAAAGTGGAATAATTAATTAATTTGATTACGATTGTTAAGGGTTTGCTTATGATCAAACATTTTTAAAATAAATTGTAAACTTTAATTTATAGTAATACTTTTTAAATGGTCACAACACAGGATTTCTGTTAATTTTTCTTGTTGTTTAGCTAACTGAGACTCTTGTATCATAGTTGCTATAAAGGACATTAATTAATATCATTATAAAATTTTCTGTTAATTTTCATGTATAAATTCAACAATCCCACGTCAATTAAAAACAATGCCTTGCATCACATGCTTTTGATATGGCAGCACTATTACAAATATTGTAAGTATTCAAACCACAGAACCACATCCGCAAAAATTATTGCACATGCGCAATTGGAACTTCCAAGTAAAGCATTCTAACTCTGCAAAACCTTTTATTCTAGAGGTCAACAAAATCTATCACACGTACAGTATGACAAGAGTGTAGTCAACAAGTTGACAGACAAGGTACACTGTACGAATATTGTTGCTCTCCTCTTGTTATTCACAGCTATAAAATGTAAAAAAGGTAGACTAATATATGATGTCATTTGTGTCAGCAGATAATTACGTAGACACAACGCAATACACTGGCAAAGCCAGGCAAACCACAATCTAAGATATTACTCAGTTTTGAAATGACAACATAACAGTACGGCTACTCAAGTTCGTCTGCTACGTTGCATCCATCTATAAAGAACAAACAATGTCAATCATGATGTACAGTAGCACGTACTACAGCTAGTACAAGTGCTAAGTATCTTCACTACTACAAAATAGAAACTAGACAGCACTCAGAAAGTGCAAACATCCACTAGGGCAGCTCTGTACCTCATAATGCCACTAACAATCTTTTTCCATGGCAACTATTTGAAATTAAGGCTTTTGTGTTAACCCCAGCATGTACAGATACTGTAACCGACATAATTTGTCCATCAATAATAGCACAGAAATGGTATTGATGGACCTCCCCAATATTAGGCCACTATTTGTTTGTTCATAGTTTCTCATCAGAAGTTCATCTCAAAACGATACGGGCGAACGGACCACTACCATTATGTCATTATTCTTCACGTACTTCTTACTGCACAGAATCGACTGCGGGTGTCCAAGACAACGCATGTTATTTAATATCAAAAATAACTTGTTCAATACCATAACAATGAAGAAGCACTATAGTGCAACCCTCTGTGTGCCATAGCTTTGCAGCTTGAATGTAATTAGTCAAAGCCAATTAGAAGAGCTTGAGAAAGAGACTGACATCCGATCACGTATTTGCCTAGCAGGCCGGTTGTACGCTGGTCCATAATGTGTTCCTATACCTACCGTTTCAAACATCGGTAATAATAAAAAAATGTTGCAAATTGTTGAATAAATCCTCTACTGAAGGATGGTCTTCTTTGTTGTCAAACAATATCCACACAATTTGTCTTACTTGATCAACCTGGACAGGTTGCTCGTGAATCAACAATATTGTGCATGCGTAATGAAGGTAATGACAATTTCATGCGGAGTATATTTTCCATGCAGACATTGATGAGAAACTATAAATCAAGAAATAGTGGCCTTAGTAGGTGTTTATACATCCTGATACATGTGTGTTCAATACTACATACATATTCACACAGTCCAGAACTAATTAACTCTTTTGGAGTAGTTGCATGACCTTTTTCAAATTCCTGTTTGAGCATGACACAGCATTGTGCTTTGCTCCCAGTGTGGCCTAACTTGAGGTGCCATGCCCTGTCTCACTGGTCTGTGTACCCTATAATATCTCGTGCAGGAAATACTTAGTTTCTAGCCAAACCATTTCCCACTGTCATATTTCCTGCCTGGAAGTATGTCTGGCTATGCAAGACGATATGCAACCATCCCCACCTTGGCAGGTAGCCCTGTGCCTGTTTTGAATCTTGGCTGGACTGTAATGGACTTACTAACACTGAGCCACATGCACGACCCCGTGCAGAAACAAGTTTACGTGTTCATACGGGTGATGATTGGTATCCACTTGCACTCTCTTGCCATGACTACTTTTATCGTAAAGCATAAAATCAAAATGACTGCAAGGAAATCTCTTGCCTACAGTAGTCAGCCAGCTTTCACATATATAACTGCAATGTGTTAAAGGTGCCCGCTCACAATTCACCAGGAACGTGCAGACACACCCACATAAACTGTGTCATAATGAAGCAGAACAAGGAAACATCTTATGATGCACCACGTTCTATGACATACAATTTTTATTCCTAGCATAGAGGCAAATAGCATTCTTGTCCACCACAACAGTTTTGCTCCTCGTACTTGACATTTCAAGAAAGCTAACAACAAGTGTGTTAGGTTGTTAATCCACACATTTACCATTTACCATCTTGAAATAGCTTGCTGTTGAATGAGAAAGCGCTTTCTCAATCGTTTTCTTGTTGCAAGTAAACTAGAAATGGGTGGAAACCAGACCATTATTGTACTATCGTGATGTCATCCGAAACTCAAGAGTGTGAAGTAGCCATGGAGAGGTGCTGGACGCCACAAACAACGTGGATCATGCATCTATCTTTACATGATAGTTACTAGTCTCGAAGTTCCAGACCCATTTCAGGTCACAGGCAAAAAAAGAAGATCAAGAATCTGAAATCGCTTTGTCGTTCAACAGCAAGCTATCTCAAACTGGTAAATAAATGGTAAATGTGTGGATAAAGGCACAATTTCAAGTTTGTGTGGGTGTATCAGCATGTGATTAAATTCGTGAGCGGGCACATTTAAATGCCTGTTAACCCTTCATCGACTGTTATTATGACGTTGTGCGTATGTATGGTGGGCGTGGGATCACGTGCTTACCTTATCTCCACCTCCATTTACTAAACCGATTTACATCGGGCTGTTTTCCCGAAACGGATCCTTTCTTTCTATTTTCAAACTATAGCTTAAACAAATCGCTAATAAATTCTCTTTCGAATGAGCTTACTTTCAACTGTCTACATTGTAGGAATCTCGAGATATCGCAAGTTCCGTTGACGTCACACCATGACCGAACTTCGCCCACGTGACTTTGACTTTGAATATCCGGCCTTCTCAGCTTCGCTGGCCAATCAAACTAATTTCAGCCGTTAGACACACCCTTTGGGCGTGTCTATACATACGGGAAGATTTTAGTGGCGCATGCGGCTTCGTCACAATTTTTTCCGAGACGCTGCATGGCGGTCATGGCGGTCTGGTCGTCCTTTGTTCTTCGAAAGTATTTCGCCAAGACTTTGGATGCAAAAACAATATATTCAAACGTTTCTTACGTGTGTTTCGTGTCGAACGCATCATTTGAGGCCGATACGATGAAGAACGAGTGAGGTTTCCGTTTGTAAAGACAGCGATGACGTGTCGCGCTGTAAGTACATCATTTTCATGTCTAAACGTTTCGTTTTTTGCAACATCTTTTCAGTAAGTGTTTCAGTAGCTGTGTTGCAAGTTTGGCCGCTAGCCGTTGGGTATTATTTGAGTTATGCCCATAGTAACCGCTTGTTCTCTGTTGCCATGGGTATGTACCCATATGTTTTGGTTAGAAAATGATGTCTAGAACAATCATTCCAACCGTTTTCTAATATTCTATATGTTTATTAGCTCTCCAGACGGCAATGCAACGCACAAGAAAGCAGATCTTTTCTATTGTGAAGACAGCGGCGACTCAATTAGTGTAGCGTAGACAGGAACTTGACATGAACGCATCGAAACAATCATCAATAGCTATGAGAATTGTATCATTCAAAAGCGCAATTAACAGGCTTTTCATCGGTGTGTGTTTTGTAATTTCTGCTTCTGTATTGTGGCTACAGTTCTAATAATTGGCAACTGGAATGTAGATTACCTGCGCGCGCTACTCACGTTAATTACAAACAGTGGATAAAGGGTTAACAGGCACACCTTTGAGAAACTGATTAGAAGATACCATCAACTGTAATCATAAAAACTAAATCCCTATGTAAGAAATTGGTTATGTGGTAAATCGATGTGTCACATGACGTGTCCCCTGGATTCTCCTCCCTTAGTAAAAAACACCAACACGTGCAAGAGCATAGTCACGTGACAACTGCAAGCAGAAAGAGTTCAAGGCTTAGGTAAGAGGTTGGGGCAACTAAAACTGAAAATAAATAAATGTACTGCAACTGTATCGTACACAGTGACTTAGTCTATGCAAACTTCGTATACTCACCTGTCTAACTGGCACTCCATCAGGCGTTGAGTTAGCAGGAACTTCCTGTGTGTTTTCATAGCCACCTTTTGATTTCATTTGACTCTGAACTGAATTCAACTAAAATAAAAAAAATGAAACCGAAATCACACGGTGGAAACAACAAAGCGGTCAACAAGTAATGACGGTATCAACGTCATTATCACCTAGCTACATTGTTGCTAGAGTCAACAGTTGTCCGCACGTCGGCAGCGGAAGATTTGGGCGTGGAAATGAGTAAGAGCAAAACGAAAGTGCACCACACGGCAATGACTCTCCCTCTCCAGTATTTAATACGTAAAAATCATGTGTGATAGTAAACGAAACAGAAGACTCGTGCATGCCTGCCCTCTGCTCTCATCCGGGATATTGCAACTGCAACTTCAAAACTTCCACTCGCAATTGCAACACTTTACACAACAGAACGACATCGTATCGTTACCCTTTACTCGCCATTCGACCAATTTGCAAAATACAAAAGAGCACAACGCCTAAAACCTACAAGCAGGCAAACTACAGCTCACAAAATATCGTTTTTCGCCGTTCTCCGTGCTGCAAAGATTGCTAGCGAATAACCACACACACAGCTATTCGCTTGCATTCGATACGAATACGCACAGATGGGTTACAAGGAGAAAGGGCCCCGTAGCGGGAAATGTAAGGTGTACATGTGACATTGTCATGTTCTCGTCTGCCTATCACTTACGTTCGATCCTGCAGACGTGTCTCCTGACCCAATATGTCCTGTATGCTACACAAACAGTGCGTAAGACCGTTATCGACCGCAACACAACGAGCATAACTAGCTAGAACATGAAGAAAAGCTTCCCATCGCATGCAAAAGAGAAGAACGCAACACTAACTTGAAAGTTTTCAGGAGTTCCTATCATACTCTTGTCGATTTTTGGCCGCCGCCGAACCTAAAGAGAGCAGAGTTGAAGTGTGCATGGTGAAAGGAGCTCGGACGCACGATCTAGAAACGTTACCGGCTGCTCTTCTTGTACCCCACACCACGGACAGAGGAACCAGTCGGCCATATGAAATTCAAACACGCTTTTCGTTATCGCTATAGAATTGGAGTGGTTCGCTTGATCAACTAACCAAGTTGTGCATGGGAGATCGATAAGTCCCCGGATAAGACAGGACTGGGAGTGACGTCATTTCAGTACAGCGACCACACCCAGGAAGACGTAAGTGGAGTTCTTGTACAAAGCATGCAATCTCGTGCAGAAAACTTGTACGTGTACGTTTGTTAGGCTACTGCGCATGCGTGGAAACACTGCAGTGTGGACGTATTTTTGATTTGATGGCTATTTTAGGTAAATTGTAAACACGTCTCTGCGTACTGTACAACTGCACACCGCAGACTACTGCATACATACGGGAACTATGCTTACAAGAACGATTTCTGTTCTGTGCTGTGTGAAAGCTCAAAAACGACTTGAATTCTAGCTAGAGCTAAGAGATAGAAACGCATATTTTATTTAGAATACCTTTTAATTTTGCAGCGGTTATTTTCTTGTGTCAAACAGCTGGAATTATGTCTCACCTGCATGCTAGTTCTATGTAGCACCATGTAGTTCTGTTTTTGAACGCCACAATTTGACAAAAAGGCACTAGCCACAATAAAGTACATACGGGGAATGTATGCAAAGGTGTACACGTTACAACAAGCAATGTTAACGTACGTTATAACCCACAACTCCCGGATATTTGTTGCATGACGATGTCTGATTTACGTTTGCGAAAGACTCTTGACGAACTTGTTGACTTGCTTCACGAAGCTCTCGCTGGCGATACAGCCGATGTTAAACATATTGAGGATCTGATGGAGGGCTACACATCTAATGCAGACGAGTGGCGCTCGTTTACGTCATTCGACAAAAACAAGTAGGCAATCTCACTTAATAACGGCAATAAAATGTTGCCCGCGCGTCTTGTAGAGGCAATGGGTTTTCAAAGACAAACAAATGACGTTGCCTTCATGTCATGTTCGAGCGTTTTTGTACATGACGCTGTCACGTGACTATCTATGGTGTATTTCTTGAAGTGTTGAAAGGCATTGTCTTTCATGTGATACGCGATTGATACAAGACAGGTGACTACTACGCAAGGAATTTATTCGCTTGAGTTTCGGTTCCTGTTCATTATAGCGACGTCCGCAATCTACATAGTCAGTCAGACTTGTGGGGAACATCTCTAAACAGTGACGGCCAGAGGCACTTTACGACTAAATGTTGCAACTCCACAATGAATTATCTGCTCGCAGTCGTAGTTAGGACGTATTATTTGGTTATCTCTTCTGCCTCTTTCTTAGAAGAGCGTAGCTAAAACCTATAGTTTGCCTAATTGGTGACAATCTTTGCTCGCTCGCTCGCTCGCTCGCTCTCTCTCTCCCTCTCTCTCCCTCTCTCTCCCTCTCTCTATTTAGATAATTCAACATCAACAAAATACAGCAGACAATTTCAACAAGCTATAGGAGGAGCTGAAAACAGTTCAACTGAACTAAAACGAAACTATGACTAAAGAAGAACTCTACATAGATTACGAACTACATAAGATTCTAACTAAGCATGCACTATGGTAATTACTTTAATTAACTAAAGTCAAGTCCAAAGCATCTGACAGGCTGCTTCTGACGAAAGTTGGCATCCACAGTGGTCTTTGGGACAAGCGATTTCATCTTTTCTGACATGATGGAAACGTTTTCTTTTTGAAGACACGTGGCAAAGCGTCGGCGCCACATGTGGAGGAACTCAGCGCTGGATATTTGTAAAGATGAAGCTGCGAACTTTGATGTTTCCGATAAAAAATTTTGGGCTGAATCACTCCATCGGCCAAATACTTCCATTGCAAACGGTTTGAAAAGATACCCCAACTCTCTAGATTTAGAAAGATACTTTGTGTTCTTTTGCTTTTCTCTCTCTGTAGCAGCAAAGCCTGCTACTGAATGACTTTTAGAGATGTACTTCCTAGCTGCAGGATGAGCAATGGTAACGTCAAGTAGAAGTTTTTTTCCATCTTTATAGTCATAGACAGCAACATCTGGTCTTTGTTTTCCATCGAATTGATCTGGCAACTCCTTTCTGCATCGATATCCAACAGAGGTAAGCATTTTGTATAAACAATCTGCAATGTGATCATGGCGTCGAATGATTCCCCCTCCCCATTTACACGTTAGTATGTGGTAGCCACTACTGTCAAGAGGTTGTTTACATTGAGGAATGCAGTTGTCTAACGCTTGCAATTCTGGCAGAGGAGCACCAAGTCGCAACAAAGAAGCAACACGGAAATCCATGTTACTCATAGTGAATTCCTGCGTATTTGGTATAACGTCCAGCCAGCTCCCAGCAATAGGCCCACCGCAGCTAATGACTCTTGCCTTATCATATTCAGATGAACAGCCTTTCAGGAAGGTCTGAAATTGAGTGTCAAGGTGGCGAGAGTACAATCTGGATTGTAGTTTGAAGGGTTGATTAGGCAAGTCTGCCAATGAAGAGATCAAAGATTGTCTATCAGTGTGAAAAAGTTTTATTTCCTGAAGTGAATCGATCAGGTGGTCGGCGATTGAATAGACTGAAGGAGCCCTATCATCACAAATCCTAGCTGGAGTAATGACTGTATCACAGAAAGAGGCTAAAGAGGGCACTCTCAAAGGAAGCTGGTGTAGAGTGCTCGCCCAAGCTCCCAAGAAAGCACATGGAGCAGTAACACTCATTTGAGATAAACCGAATCCACCTTGACTGAATCGAAAGGAGAGTTGTACCCTTTGTTGCTCAGATAGCTTACAGCCGATGATGGCCTCAAAAGTATTTATGATTGCTACGTCAAACTCTCTCGTAGCCTCAGCAGTAACCGTTGGAGGAACACATCGAAGTAAGTGTGAAATCTTTGGAATTCCACAGTAACGAAGGATTAGCATTGCGGATTGTGTATCGTCAATATAAGGAAGTTTTGATAGGAAGGTTTTGGCAGTGTTGACTTGCTTCATGCACCGATCTTTAACAAAAGACAGGGATCCAATAGGAGTTCCTAAGACAACAAAGCCGTTCTTTTGTACAGGAATGTTCAGAGGCCAGTCATGGATACCGATTGGTGAGAAAGCTTCACATTTATCCTCTCTCAATTCTAATCCAATTTTAGATAGTTGAACTTTCAAATTGTTGTAACAATTGATCACTTCCTCTTTTGGCCCTAGAATCATGCTGTCATCGAGATAGCTAGGCGTAAGAAGTGACTCGTGATCTTTAGCTGCATTGATCAGTATTGGTTGAAGAGCTAGGGCAAACAATAGGGGTCCTAGAGGATCGCCTTGTTGTACACCTTCCTCGGACAGTATAAATTGTGTTTTACAGCCCACTCGAACAGTGAGTTTAGCTGGAGGAATATAACATTGCGCCACAAATGGATACAGTTCCGGAAAAGTTGAAGCAACTTCAGACAAAAAGGCAGACCGATCAACAGTATTGAAAGCATTTTTTGCATCAGTTTTAATAACAATCCACTCCGGATGCTCCTCCAGAGATGCCTGAATGAGATGTGTCATTAGCTCAGCTCCACCCGGCGTTGAAACTCCATATTGATGAGGGGCAAGGAAAGTCGAAATCTTCTTCTTGAGTTGATGACATGCAAGTTTGGCCGTCAGTCGTCGAAAAGAATCACCAACCGCAATTGGTCGGACATCATTCACGTTTTTCTGCAAAGCAATCAACTTTGCGCCAGCTAGAATAGTGGCCACAAAATCTGGTACAGAACCTGATAAATAGCTATTGCACAAAGAATGCAAATGAGACGTGGTGTAGTCAGAATCTAACAATAATTTTAGATGTTCAAATCTCCAGCCATTGAAACCGCAACTAGATCCATTCGGACAATTTTTGAGAACTGAAATGAACAAAGAAAGAGATACTTGGACTGGAGAGCAGGTGGGTTTGTGGTGCTTTAGTTCTTCAGAGATAAGATTTTTGCGTTGTGGATGTTTTTCTTGCAGACGCTGAAAAGTCTCAAGGGATGTAGTTGCCAAACCTGAACTTGTTAAGAGATTGCCTGCTCTGGAAATTTCTCCATTTCTCACTTTTGACCGGACTGATCTGATCAAGCTAGATGAAATAACACTATCAGAATCAGGGCATTCAAACTTATTTTGACGTTCGTCAGGACGAGGCACTGATGAGTGATAAAGTTCGTCAAACCTCAATTCTCTGAACTTTTTATATCGGCTTTCATGTTCTTTCTTGCCACATTTGCCACCACGAGTCACTGGTTGCAATAGAAACCTAGGTGTTAGAAGAAATAGTTTCCACGCTGACAGGTCACTGCTGTTTTCTGAAAGTTTCACTAGAGACATAGCACAACATTCCCTGAAGAAAGCTTGTAGATGCCTAGGTACGTTCGAAATAGTTGGAATAATTGACCCACTAATAGATTCAAAATCTAAGTTGTCAAGAAATTCCCAACCCTTGGTTCTGCTTCCGGGTGATTTGACTGCTGGTGATGTACTGATTTGATCAACATTACCCTTGACATTTGATGTCTGGCCCATGTCTGTGTCAGTCGCACCTCTTCCATTCCACTGTAGTTGTAGCAATTCCCCGTTGCTAAGGGTGTTAGCCAGAGGTACACGTGATGATGCAATGGCTTCATCAGCCAATGAACGGCGGCTGGATGACAATTCGAATTCCGTGACCTGCCCGTTACACGTATTGGACAGACTTGTAACGGACAAACTTGAAGAATCAAACGAGACAGCAGCCGTCGCTGTGTCAAGATTATCTGCCAAGCTGTTGGCCTGTAGATTTGATTGTGCACTTCTGCTAGAGCAGGCCTTGCTGTGTCTTGCAAGAGCGTTGAAGCCCGTGAAAGCGCACCTAGAAACGTACAGCTTGTTTTGCATGTGACGTCTTGTGACTACTACAACTTCTCGTACAACTCCGGCAGCTTCTGTAAGCTGTCTCGATTCTTTTAAATGGCGGCTCTAGGGAGAGGGGAGTGTTGCAACTGATGGGGCGGGAACACCCAGCTGGAAGTATATTGTTCAACCACCCTTGCCGGTGTTGCCAACTGAACAGGAGTTGAGACAAATTTGTAGCTCCCCTAGTTTCCACTTCTAGCCTGTCTCCAGTTGGTGGAAGGAGCAGCCGGCAGCCGGCAGCCGGTGTTTCGTATAGTCTGTACTGTGGCGGTTGGGGAGATACTGGAGTCGCTCCTTCCTAGGCATGCATCACACAAAACTTCTAACTGTCAAATTGTTATTCTAGCACAGGATTTGGTCAGACTTCCAATTTTCTCCAAGGCTAGAATTTGCATGATTTATCTACGCTTTTACCATCTAATACCCTGTTTACACGAGCATGCATAGCGAGCCGAGCCGAGCCGAGCTGAGTTGCGCCAGCTCGTGCCAGCCCAGTATTCCAGCTCGCGTTTACACGACACTCATTAGTAACGAAGTCTCTTACGTAACGCACCCATTACGCTTCACGTTTGTACGTACTACGTCAGCAAGATTGGGTGCTTGTAGATTTTCAGGTAGCATTACTTGAAATACAACGTTTCTGTTGTTTCTGATCAAAATTAACATCTTGTTGGCTAATTTTATCTCATGCCGAGCAGCACCTACAAGTAGAATGATTGGCTGCTCGTGCCATTGTCTGTCGTTGCTGAGTGTGACACAAAGAGAACAACGTGTCGTGACTGGTCACCGCTTGCATAGTGCAGCGTGACACTCATATATGGTAATTTTTTGAAGTAGTTAGTCAGCCACAGAGGTTTGGTGCAAAGGGAACCCCGTTAGTCTGTAGTTAGTATAGCAAGTCACATGTCACGTGACTTTTAAAAGTTCCGTCCCTTTGACTTATAGCTTTCAATTAATACAATACAATAGTTGAATACTACTGGAAGGTAACGGAAGAGAGTTTGGGGTTGGAAGAAACATTTTTAGTGAAACAATGGGAGAAACCAGAAGAGGCTACATTTGCACAGTCTAATCTTTAAGACAAAGTTGAGATGTAAGCAGATATCCTCCACTGGCTGCTTTCGAGGAATCTCCAGAACACCCGTTAGTCAATGCAATTCACATTCTGTTAATATCTCACAAACCGATTGGTCAGACCTACTGCACTCGTGGCACACTTCTCGTTTGGCTGAAACCTAGAAGAGCAGAAGAGGTCTTGTGATTTCTTCTGACCTCTTCTGAAGAAGGTTATGAAACTACTTACTTCTTACAACTTCTTAGAAGAGGCGGAAGAGGATGAAATGGGCCTGTAACTATAGGAACCTAACTGTGTCATTCAATAGTTCTACTTGGTACTTTACTGTTTGAGGAAGTCCAGTTTGACATCCTTGATGATATGCCTATTTAATTAACAATGTATGTGTGAGAGGGTTAATGGCCTGTAACAGTTCATTTAGTCTCATAATTGTGGTGAACTTGGAGGATTTATTTTTTGAATGACATTGTTTTGTATGCTTTCTTTCATCTTCTGGTATAGATGGATACCTGCTTACTTTAAGTCAGTTTTGTGAGCTGTTGCTCTTAAGTTGGTATGCAATATATCTTAGAGATTGCATTTGCTGTCTACCATGAAGCTGTGGTTTTCTGTTCAAGGTCAGGGTGGTAAAGCACATTCATAAATTTGCTATTATGCTGAACTTTGTGCTCCTGTCATTAATCAGTCAGCACCAGTTCATGTTGGATCAGCTACTGTGCATGTTGATGGTGGTGTATCGTCTCTCTTATTTGCATGACAGTTGACTGACAGTGATGTGGAATCATGTCTACAATGGCTTGTGTTTAATGTTTTAATAGCAGTGTATCGTTGACAATATTATGTACAGTGGACTAGTCTTTTTCATCCAACATACATTTTCTGATGACTCAGTTTGTGGATAGAAATTAGTATTATTTATTTCTGAAATGTAGTGAAGGAAATATTTTCAATCTTATACTACATACTGTACGGTGAGCTATTGTATTAATTAAGCAATTGGCTTATTGTACTTGTAGTTGGCAACAAGGAGGTAAAGACTAGAAAATGCTCATATGAAATAAAATGTTCTCCCTTGCAGTGTTAGGCAAATCTTCTCTAATTTGTACAAGTTTGAATATGGCAGTCGTATACTAGCAGCTTTGTAACTCTGTGGTAAAAGTAAAGAAATGTACATGGTGCACGTAAGAGCACAACATCTCCCACTCATTCTTCACAAGTCTTTTTTTTTAAAGAATGGAGGATTTTCTAAGCAGAACTGTTGGATAAGAATGTAGCTGTGACCTAGCTGCATACCGTGCTTCTTCACCTCAAGTATGTTCTATATTTTGACACTGGAATAAGGGACCTTGCTACTTTAATGCCGAGGTCATTTCTTTTGGCATTGCTTTTTAGTCAGCGTGTCTAGATCTTGTCTGAACATGTCATGGGACTCTCAAGCTGTGTGTGGATTCTTGGTCACACTTTACACCCATGTACGTATTTTTTATGGGCCCTATACTCTGAGTAAGCTCTATGTGCAGAAACTTTATGTCCTAATAACATCTGATAATAATTATTAGCCTACCATCTTGGCATTGCACCACTCTACGTACCATGCACTTGGGACAACTTCTATGTGAGTCAACAAATACAATCAACTGATATGACTTTTTTGGATTGAATTGTGGATCGAAGATACCATACAAGCGCATCTTGAGGGATGCTGCTGTACTAACTAGGAAAGTTTAGGATGCTATGAGCAATATACATGTTGCAATTGCCTTCTTCGGCGTAATCTTCTTTTCGACCTGACACAATTTGTCGATCTGTATTGCTGAATTGCCGTCACTAATAATGCAGCGAAAGCTTTCTGATGATCCATAAAACTCAGAGGTAGCGTACGTTACGAGTGGCTACACCCATTGACCCGCTAGAGGCTTACGTACTACTATGTGTGAACAGGGGGAGGGGAGAACTGGCACTGTTTCCTGGTGCGCGCCGGCTCGGTCTAGCTTCACAACTCTCAGCACGGTTTACAAACGTGCTAGTGTTAATGGGATATTAGTGAAATGAAATTCAAGCCCTGGAATGATTGTGTGGCCAATTGTTGGCATTTGATTATAGAAATATAACAGTTGGTAGTGTGTACAGTACTCATAATACTGTTGGTGTGGTCATCTGTATTTTGTGGTAGGTATACACGTCAACTGGTTGATTCGGGTAATGGGAAATTCAATCTTCTCATTCTTTGTTGGTCTGAAGGACAAGGAAGGTGAGATTCTTTGTGGTAGCTGTGAAACTTTTCTGTTCTCTCTGCAGAGTTGAAGTGATGATGGTTTTCTTAGTTACCGTATATGTTGTTAGTATAGTGGAATATAGCGTGACATTGCTCAGTCACCTCGTTATTTCAAGATGTGATAATTTGAACCTTTTGCTTTCCGACAAAAGTACATGTAACATTGATTAATTGATGTATGCAAAGCTTGGTTCACATAACCTACACTGGCTGTGTTCACACTGCTAGTTATAGCGTAGTTATACAACTACAGTTATATTCATAGTTTGGTAATGGTAGGTGGTTGTTTACACTAGCGTGTACATGGATGGCTATTACTATAGTATCCAGAAGTGGAATGCTCACAAACAGAAGTTCGTTATGTGCGTTAGGTATGTCTGATAAACACGCATCACTTCAACAGTAGACTTATGGGAGTTACGACTAGACATCATCTAGTCTTGCGTAGCCAGACCCTTACGCGAGACTAACCATCTAGGCCTACTACGCATGCGTAACTAGTGTAGCTACGCTCTAACCAAGCTCGCAAGCTTGTATAGTTAGTATATAGCTCAGTTATGAGTCGTGCATGTTCAATGCTGACCCGTGTAGGCGTAACTCTGCAAGTTGTTGTGAGAGTCTGTAGGGACATTGTCGCCAAGGAAGTAGGTTTGTATGGTGACAGGTGAAAGGAGATATAGAATGGCTGATGTTGACCAAATGTATTCTGTGAACCCTACCACAATGCAACAGGAGACCATTCACACCAGTGACCTGCTTTGATTTTGAAAGCAATGCAATGCAAGCATTAGTTGATTTAGAACTGGGGTGTGTGTTTCAGTCATTCGTTGCAGCAAAATCTGTATGTTGGCATTGCCATCTTGTAGATAAAGAGACTGATGTTGACTGGAAATGCTTGTTATGTTACATGATCATCGATGTTATACTCGCAATTTGACATTAGTTTTGGTGTTCATGATAATTGCTTTGTAATGTGTAATGATGCTTAATTAATTAATATAAAAAAACTTTATTTTTGGACAGAATTTTCTGTCAGTAGTGTGAATGTCATATGAATTGGATATGTGGGAAGTTGTTGTTTTGAATTGGTGTTGCAGCTAGGCTGTTTGAGCATGGCATGATGTCATTTATGCCTTGGTCACAGTGTGCCCATGCTCTATGCCCTATTTCAGTGGTCTGCGCCCATTATATCTCACACAAGGAAACTTTAGTTTTTTTATCGTACTGGCTAGTATCAGATAGCCAGATCCTCTCCTGCCGTCATATTTCTTGTCTGGCAGTAGATGGTGGGAGAGGGTCTGCAGTGTTCTCCCCAGAAATCTTAGAAGGCAGAGTGGAATATTTGTGGTGAAGTGGGCGTTACCCAATGCCGTGCCCAATGGCAGTTAAAACTATATTTTACAGATCAATGAGGCTCAACTGTGTCAAGCTCTAGAAATTTCGTCGTCCTTACCCGACAGTGCGCGAGTTGCTTCCATAATAGTCCCCGCTACCAAAATAGTCCCTGCAGGTGGCCGAAAACCAAATAAGCCCCAGTTAAGTGCTTTCGGGAACCAATAAGTGCGAGATAATTGCCCGAGACCAAATAGTCCCAGCGACCAAAAGTCCCCGTACACATGCTCTAGTAGACTTTAGCAAGTGATTGTCTTACATGGGATATTAATCTAAATAGCTTCCCTAGTGCACATTTTTTAGTCCTAGATTGTGCCTTTCGACAAAGAGAGCACAGCAATGACTGTCTCCTTTCTGCCTCACTACAGAAGCCATGGGAAATCATTTAGCCACTGGCGATCTACTCCAGTCATTCTGTGCAGTTGCCGCTTGTTTTCTTTCAACAATGCAGGTGTTCTTAGCTTTGACAGCGTTGCTCGTAAAGAAAGACTCAATAGTTCTCTGCGACGCCGACATGACACATGCACTTCGCTGACATGTACAGTATACATACATACCAATTTGCACGTGAACACCAGCTGCGAAAGCATGGTTAAGGGCTGCACGCCTGGGTGTAAAAGCGTTAGTGTTCCGCACAATTAGATGCCACCCACTGTCTTAGTTAATTAATTTAATGATCTTACTTTGAGATCCTCAAGTCTTGGCATCTGGATGATCTACTTGACCTAAAAGCTTAAAATTAATTGCTTAGAATAAGGCAGAGCGGCCCGCTCTGCCAAAAGATCCTGGGGAGAACACTGTACTCTGGCTACACGAAACTACCCGTGTCCACTCATCTAGACAGGTGGCACACATGCGCTGTGCAATGCTGTGCGCTGTAATCTTAGCTGGCATTTACACTGACAAGATAAATGGGGACCGGCCAGCCTGTTTGAGTAGTCCAGCAGGGTGTGAATTGTTGAACAAGGCAGCACGTGTTTACACTGCTAGTCTAGGAAGGGGCCGGATAAGCGTTATTATCACATGATCATCACGTGTCCTAAATGTAATAAAAATGGACACCAGTACATTGCTTTGTGTGTGCTCTTGTTTGAAAATGGCATAATAGAGTGTGGCACTGGTGAAGTGGCTGAAAGAGACTGCAGCTGACGCACAAATGAGTCATTTTTTGAAATCACTGTCAGTCTAGAAAATATGACGTTGTTGTACGTCCCTCCAGCTGACTTTGGACGCGCTTGTCTTCCCACAACGAAATGAGGTATAATGATCCGTCACCATGCCATATCCGGGAGTACATCAGCTGCACTATGCTTTGTCGATATACTATTGTGCCATCTAGCCTAGTTGCGTTCACACTATTCATCGGGACTGGGCCGCACTGAGGCAGCTTACTCAAATTGAATAGGTTGAGCCACTCCGGGCGCTCCCAACTTGGCCCGGTCACATTTACTTTGGAGTATTTGAACGGGCAGCATCGAGCTGGCACAGTTTGGTCTAGTCGAATGTACTTGTGTAAACGGGGTTTAAGTTAACCTGTTAGTACAAGAACATACAGTGTTGAATATGCTGGAATGTTTTGTGTTGGTGTGTCTCACTGTATTATTGTTGTAGCTGTATTCACAGTCATGCTGGTTCACATTGTTTCATGAAGATTTTGCAAGGCAGTTTGAAGGAGACTCGGTATGAGTGGCCAAAAGAAGGAGAGTCTGCAAAGATGACACCAACTGAATCTTTTGATCTGAAAAGAGATGAGGTGGCATACATGAGTGGTAAGTATGCTAAGGACAAGTCTGTGTTGTGCAATAAGTATGATGATTAGGGTATAGTCACTGTTACTAATCAGCCACATGTGGTACTAGAATGTCTGGGGTGTCATGAAGGACAAAAATTATTGCTTGTTGGGCAGGTGGGTTCAGTTATCTTTGTTTACTGGAACAAACTTGCACTTGCTCTTGTATGTGTAGACACCATATTGTCTAGTAACTACTGTATGAAACTAACTAAAAGCATCAGTTTAAGCCTAAAGCTCGCATGTGCAAGAGTTACGGCAATACCTCTGTGGACCAACTAACGGACGGCCAGACAGACAATTGGAATGCATTGCATGCGCTCATTGTTATTGCTCTTGTTAATTAGCGTGCCAGTTGGTGTGACAATGTCTGCAGGCTTCAAGAGGTATTGAAGGGGTATCGAATGTTGACATTTCCTCGTGCCAGTCACTGTGCCTAGTTCTCTTCTCTTGCTTATTATTGTCTCTGACTAATTAAAGTCAAAGTGGATGAATGCTTTGTAACCTAGAAAGTTAGCAACCGAGGGTTGAGCACTTTACTTCTTCATTAATTGACGGTAATCGTTTTTCATGTGTTTAATTATTAAATTAATTAGATCTCTAATTCAAATTTGGAAGATTTGAATGCAGAGACAGCTAGCTTGAGTAAAGAAGGAATTTTTCTGCGAAGCTGTGATACTGCTTTCACGTCTTGCAATACATTTGTTCTTAATCTCATCATACGCAAGCCAGTCATAGGTCTTCTTCCAGCTTGGCTTGAAATTTGTATGCATTTCTTTTTTAGTTTAGCTTTGCATCTGTGCTTTGTTTTGGAGTTGGTAATAGGTCTCAGCTGGTTATTCATTTGGTCATCGTCACTGCTGTTACTGTCTGTCATGCATTCTTGCTTTACCAGTAGAAGCTGCAGCAGCAGAAATACAAAACATGCCAGACAGCTCCAGTGGAGCTTAGGGCATTCACTTGCAGTCATCACAGCTTTTTGTTGTCGCCTTGCATGCAGCAGTACAGAAGGGGACTCACTAGCATACCTTACTGACTGCCGTGGAACACAAGAAACTGAACTAGTACGCGACTTTTCGTTGAAACAATCTGTAATGGTCCATCATGGACATGTTCATAGCTCAATGACTGCTGACAGCGGAATTATTTACTTACAACTCATGATTAGGCCACTATTTGCTGATTCATAGTTTCTCATCAGTGACCACATGGAAAAATATGCCCCGCACGAAATCGCCATTATCTCCATTATGCATGCACAATACTGTTGATTCGCGAGCAACCTGTCCGGGTTGACCAACTTTTTTGGGTATCCTTCAGTAGAGGATTTATTAAACAGTCTGCAACGTTTGATTTATTGTTATTGTATTGAACAAGTTATTCTTGATATTAATTAATACTCACATTGTCTGGACACCCGCAAATTGATTCTGTGCCGTACATATAAGAAGTACCTGAAAAATAATGGCATAATGGTAATGGTCTGCCCGCACCATTTTGAGATGAACTTCTGATGAGAAACTGAATCAACAAATAGTGGCCTCAATTAGCAATCAGTCCACAGCGGTTGTTTGCACATGTAGGGTGGGTGTGATGGTGCTTCATTAGTTCAAATTAGTTTCAGTGTGTAGTCATGTGTAAGTAGATGAGCCTAAGTGTGCTAGCCTACAAAGTTACTTGCCACATTGCATAGGCATGAGCTAGCTGGCGCTTTCCATACAGATAATTTATTTGCTCAGGGCAAGTGGGCAGGTGTCAGTTTGAGCCTGGTATTGTAATGATTTCCAATGGGTGGGTAGGTTAGTGTACGGTATATCTCTTTATATACAAGTATAAAAACATTTTGAAAAATGAGAAAGATGTCGTGTTGTCATATGAAAAAATAGAAACAAGGCCATGTAGGGTGTGCTGTGACATCTTTCATACAGACTGACTAAGGTATAAAACACATTATAGTGTCTCTAATTGGAAAGTGGCGCAATGTAGGGATGATGTATTGCTCAGTCAGCTGGTATGAAAGATATCACAGCACACAAGGCCTTACATGGTCTTGTTTATACGGCAACCGTACATCTTTCTCATTTTTTCAAATTATTTGTAGACTTGTTTGCATTCTTTTTCTGCATGAGCGTAGATATGTGCAGTGGTAGCGGTGTACGTGAGCAGATATGCAGTATGCAATTGGCAAGGTGGGCATTGAGGCTAGAAGTCGACACACTCCCCCCCTCCCCCCCGTAGTGCTCGGTGCAGGACACATGTAGGTTGGATTTGGTGAAAATGCAACCAGAATTTAGAGAGAAATGCTAGCGGCAGAAGGGCTTTAATCGACCTAGAGTCTTTGGTTGTTAAAAGCGTTACGGAGGGCGATGACACCTACAGTCTACATGGGACTGGTGTGGGTGTGTGATCGCGTCAGCGAGGAATTTTATGCGGCTGTTGGTTCTTTGAGAGGGGCCCCTGTGCACGGCAATGACAAATTTGAGTAGTCATGGACCTACTCCGTTGCAGTCGCAGAGGTTTGGTATAGAAATCAGCTGTGTAGCATAAACAGTTGATAGTGATACCCGCTCTTACAGAAGAACTGAACAATAAGTCAACCGTACATACCAATGCTACTGCATTGGTGATGAAAGGCTGATTTGTTTGTCTGTCTATACATCAATTATCCCAACGTTTCTGGGCTAATAGCCATGAAACGATGCATGAAGCCTGCATTCCACACCACAATGCAAAGGCATGTTTTGGTTGTACAAGTTAATTTAAAGGGGCTCTTTTTGAGGTCCAGGGACCTGATCGTATTAGCGAAGCCACAGGGCAGTCATTTCCTTTCGTCACATCTTATTCATTTTTCTGTTCGTCTTTCAGTTGTATAGAAAGGAGTCAGGAGGGTAACAAGGATACCTGACTGATTTGGCTGCAAAGGAAACAAGCTAGTGCAACGCTTCTTTCGAAAATCTTTGAAGTTTATTGATACATGTAGAATATGTTGTAAGTAGCTTAGTGTATTAAATAGAACTACAGTAATGTGGTTATGACCACATGCAAGTGTTATGCAATTTGAATGATTCATGGTATATTAGAGTGTGAATATTTACATTTGGTTAGAGGAAAGACTAAGACTTACCTTTGTTGTGTATGTCTAGACACTCTTGGTCTTCATCGTGTAGAGAACTCAAGCCACACTGAGAAAGCTGTGTCTCTTCACCTGTACTCTCCACCATTTGACCTATGTCATTGGTTTGATGAGAGGACAAGCACAAAACACACGTGTAGGATCACGTTTACTAATATGGTAAGATCATCGGCAAAGATGAGTTGTATGCATCTTAAAACCATTTTTAGTTCTATCTGGACTAGCATGCTTGTGCTAGGCTGCACTGTGAATCTTGCAGCATATTTGATTGAGACTTCTAGGAGAGATTAGGAAGGCGGGTTAAGGTGTTTATTTGGAGAACATGTATTTTTTCTTTCTAAAAAGCTTGGAAAGGCTTCCATCCTTTCTACTACCCTCCAGTCTGGAAAGGATGGGAAGAATGCTGGAAAGGTCATCACATGATTTGAAGCCCCAGAAGATATCCACAAAATTGTGAATGGCAATGCAAAGTCAGTGCGCAAAGTTCAGTCGGGAGAAGCGAATAGAACTTATAACAGGTAGTGAAAGACAATTGGATGAGTGCCAAAAGAGTGCATCAAGATGGCTATTTTTGGGGTGGTTTTGCAATGCTTTACTCATTTGCCTTTATGGTGTATGCAACCTTATGTATCATGCCATTGAACAGTTGTGCTATTATTGAAGCAACAGCCTTTTGCATTGTTGTTATGCGCATATGCAATAGATGTCACCTTTTCTGTTTCCAGCAACTTACTGTTTTACTTGTATTTGTGTTGGCTTTCCGTAGAGCATATCACATGGCACTAAGAATTTATTGTTGCTGCAGCAGTGCTAAACTTTATATCTATTGGCTAGGGTAGAGAGGCTTGTGTTAGTGCAGTTGTATACCATACAACTGATAAACTTATGAAGAGTATGATGGAGTGTGCATACCATTGGTACTGCATAATTAGCAAATGATGACTACTAAATAGCACTGTATATGTGTAGAAGCAATTAAGATTACTTGCATACTGTCGAAAAGTGAGATACTGGTTCGGATGGTAATTTGTAGTTCTTTTGCACTGCCTTAGACTGGGTCTTGCATTGTTGGAGGGCGATGGGCTGTCTCAAATACCCTGAAAGGAGAAAAATTATGCAGAGGAAAAATTTGTGATTTTGTGCGATTGCAGCTCATTGCATAATTAGATTCCACACATAAGCTTTTCTTTGTGCATGCTCAGTACATCATGCGTAATGTGCACTGGCTTTGTGACCCAGCCACATGATGTGTCAGCTAATGTCTTTGCTTTGTAAGGCCCCTATTTGTTGCATGTCTGTTTCTCATCACCCGCCTACATCCCAGTGACAGGCCTATTATTCATGTAATGTGCATTTGTAATACAACCAGAGCACATGGGTCGTACGTCTCAACTTGTTCCCTGTCTGATTTTGTTACATAATGCTCAACTACATGGTATATTGGTGTGGATTCCCCAACTAAGACATTTGGTCTAGTACCACTGCTGATCTGTTGTGTTCCTTGAAAAGCTGTGCCTTCTGACTTCCAGTGTCATGTGTCCATAATAGATAATGGTCCTGCCTGTGTGCGTCACTTCGAGAGAGCCTAGGTGATGAGAAACAGACTTGCAACAAATAGGGGCCTTACTGTCTATCTCAAAGTATTTCAAGCACAAAACTTCACAGGACAAGGAAAATGTTTGTGCCACCTGTATCTATTCCTGGCAGTCTATCCACCAGGGGCACAGCAGTTGCCAACGGAGAGGAGAACAGAGAGGACTAATTAATTCCACACTAATAGTAATGTCCCCCGAAATCAGACTTTATTTTTGCAAAATTTTTCTTCTTTTAGGGTATTTGTAATGCTAATTAGCCGATATATATTATTGCCCTGGAAGGTTTAGTAGACTATATATAGCATTATGTGTGAAACACTAAGCCATTTCTTTAGGGTATTGCTTTGAATTGGAAGCTTACTTACAGTTGAATATAATTTGGGATTGTTTGGTATAATGTAGCTTTGCTTGTTACCTTTTGTTTATTGAGAAACTGTGGATTGTTTAGTAAGTAACCATGTTTATGTGTGACAGGAAGTGAAAAAGGTTGCAGCTCAAGCTAATGAACTGGAGACGGCTTGTGACGAAGTCTGTTGTACAGAATAATATTGAACAGAATTAGTTGTAGTGCATGTATTTGTAACCTTCTAGAGACGTGAAACATTGTAGAATGAGAATGAGAATAGACCTTCATGCAGTGTTTCGTTCTATTAGTTAGATCTAGATCTTGCTAGTTTGGTCACTTTTAGGTTGTCAGTGAATTATATATTGTAGCCTAGCCTGTAGTGCTGTTGTTGTCCTATATCCTATACTACGATTAATGTTCTCTCTATCTTACATAGCTATACTATACTAGTAGAGACACGTTGATATACCAGCCCTGTTTGATACAGGGAGCATCCGGGCTAGCTGTTAGCTCAACTTTCTACCCTCAAATCCGGGGTTTTATGAGACAAGAAGATGAACGAGTTTCGCAGCTCTGCAGCTGGAGATTACGATTATCTCATCAAGCTTCTTGTACTGGGTGACTCAGGAGTAGGCAAGACAAGTTTCCTAGTGCGATATGTGGATGATCGTTTTTGTGATCGTTTTCTCAGCACAGTAGGAATTGACTTCAAAGAGAAACGGGTAAGATGTCTACAATTTAATTGAATGTGTCCACTTGGCCTGTTTGCACCTTGTTTTATGATGTACATATCTAGATATGAGTTTAATAAGAAATATCCCAGGTCGAACTTCTTACAAAAGATCTTGTAAGAAGTTAAAAGAAATTTGCAATTTCTTACAATTTCTTTTTAATTTCCGCCAATTTCTTACGAGATCATATAAAGTTCTTGTAGGATCTTAGGTTCATGGAGGCAACCATTTTATAGCATTGAGAAAATGTCTTATATTTTAGTAGTATTTTGTTTTTATTGTAAAAGAGAAACAGATATAACAATAGAAGAGCAGAATAAAACAAAATGGAGTCAAAACAATACTGCTAGAGCATAAAATTTTATCAAGATTTTTGAAGAAATTGTAAGTAATTGCAGAAGAACTTTTGTAAGAACTTTGATCTGGGAATTCTTTCATCATGTATATTGTTGTCGTGTCAACATGTATTGACAGGGCTCGAAAAATAGGTCGTCAAGTCGTCATTTGACGAGTTAAATTTTACAACTGACGACTAATGTTGTAGTCTAGGTCGTCAAATGACGACTAGAGCAGACCAAGGCTTTTTAGTTTGTAATGGCTTTCTCAGTATGCAGGCGGATAACTGTACTGTACTGAAACATGCGCCGCTTTGACGCTCACATTAGGACATTTGTCGTACAATGACATGTACACGTAGTAAATTATACACCAGCAGCGTACGTTGACAAACTGCTCATATCCCGGATAATGAAACGGGTAGTGCGAGAGCCATCTCAGGATGCTGACAGAGTAAAGGCATAAAGTCTGTGACCAGGGAGCACGTGAGGAAGTGGAGACAATGGTACATCTTGTAGGTCAAAATAGGTAGCTACGATTTTAGTAGCAAGAAACACACAGTTTTTCCGCAATGTGATATGCGGGAGTCTGGTTGAAACCCCGTTCTGTTTTGACAAAGAGAGGTGGTATGCATAATCACTAATTCAATTAGCTATCACTATTGTCTTCCCTTCCTCTGCAAAGATGTCTTAGCTCTGTCTAATGTGTAACATGTCCTACCATTGGCTCAGCGGTAATGTATTGGATACTCTTGGTTACTTGCCATTGTGAAGTATGGAATACTGCGCTGTATGCTTGCACTGCACTGAATTTTAGAAGGTCGTACAAAATAGCGGTATACCACTAAACACCATTATTGATATCAACATAACGTCCTAGACTAAAAAATTTTGACGGACTAAATTTTTGAAAACTCATCAAATGACGACAACTAGTTGGACCGATTTTTTAGCTCTGTTTACAGAAATAACATTGGATGATCACAATGTGGCTCTTGTACAAGATTGCTTTCATTTTCAATAGTTTGATTATGTAGTAGAGCAGTACTGTATTAAAATAATAGTCTAAATAGTAACTGATAGTAGAATGCATGTTTATCGAACAGGTTGTCTTTACAATGAAACAGTTGGATGAGTTGCTGGAAACTAATATTATTGACTTTCTTCTCTTGTCAAGAACTTGATTTTAACTCAAACAAAAATTTTGATTTTGCAGCTAACAGCAAATGTACAGATTCTGTACAGACTCTTGCAAAATTATAAATCCACCCTACTCACTTGACGGACAAAATGTGTGAATGATGTAAAATGATACCAGGAGTTCCTTTCATGATTACTTTGAACTACCAACATATAGCAATACTTGTGTTCTTAGAGTTAGAGCTACAACTAAATTATTTTGTTCGTCTTTCACTAAGAAATCGAAGTGCATTTGTCTGGCAGTAAACCACAAATGTCCAATCTAAACGGTTTCTTTGATACGCTTTCTACTTCTGAGAGAACTTAACATTAAATTCATCGTCAAGTTGCTAGAAATTGCCGTTTTGTCTTTGTTTGGCAGCAAATCAGCAAATTGTTTATGACGTAACAAACTCGTTCTTATGATCTGTAATTGTTCAAAAAACCAAACAAAAGCACTAAATCAATGCACTAATTATTACAAGATGCAAAACTGTTAGCTTCAATTTTATTTCTTACTGCATAACGTAGAAATTCCTAAATTCGTTACTTCCGGTTATATTGTGATGATTTAGAATATTGCAAGTTGAGACAATGGCGCCAAATTGTCCTGTTTTTATATGCTGTTTGAGCTCACAGAGCGGCGAACGTTGGCAACCCTACAGTTCAGTCATCCTTTCATTCCAATTTCAGTCCTTGCTTCAATTCTTTGCATTGTTTGTGTGTAACCATGTATCAAGGAAAGCAGTGCAGCCCCAAGACTCTACAAGAAATCGAAGTCCATCTTGAGAACGAGTTGTCAGAATGTGAAGTGGCAGGAGCTGTAGGAGTCTCTCGTGGAGTGATTCAGAATGTCATCAGACGGCTTCAAAACGGCGGCGGCGACTACAAAAGAAGACCAGGCCGAGGTAGAAAAACAACAACTTGAACTGACCGACATATCGAATTTGCTGTTCTTCAAGATCGCCAAGTCACTCTGCGAGAACTTCAAGCAGACTTGACTGTCGTGACTGGCCAGCCTGTGTCACATTCTCTCATTAGTAGATGCCTGTCAGAGAAAGGTCTCAATGCTCGACGACCTCATAAAAATCAACACTGAGTTTTCGACGAGAGAGTGGTTTTGTGCTAATGACGTCACCGTTCTTGAGTGGCCATCTCGCTCTCCAGACGCCAATCCAATAGAACATCTGTAGCTCTGGGTGAAAGTGAGGGTAAATCGTCTGCACCCTCGAACAGCAGCCGATCTCTGGGCGGCAGTGCAGACAGCATGGGCGACAATTCCTTTTGATCTTGTACAGAATTTAGTTGACAGTCTTCCGCGTCGCGTAGAAGCGATATGCAGAGCTAACAGCGGTTGGACGAAATGCTAGATAGTAGTGTGTGAATATTAACGAGTTCTTGCTTATAAACCAATTACACTATACACCACAAATTTGTTTACTATGATAAAATATTCACTTTACAGCACATGCGCAGACAAGACTTAGGAAAATAATGATGTTTTTGCCCAACTTGGCAACTTTACATTCTCTAGTGAAGGTGTGAAGGGGTTTGAATTTAGACTCAGATAAACAGCAAATAATTTTGTAATGAAAATATAACGTAAAAGCTTCTCTGTGACTGACTAGGCTGTCAAAAACACAATGAAATGTACAACAGGTAAGGTGGATTTATAATTATGCAAGAGACAGTATAATCATCAAGTGGCGTATCTACGGAGTGGAGATCATAGAGAATCAGCGATCCCCTAAAGTTTTGTGGTCTTGTTCTTTTTATTATGTTTATCGGTTATATTATTGATGATCAGTCATGAATCACTACTGTCCACACTGAAATTAATTAAAAGACTTTCAAATGTTCTTAGCTACTTGATCAGTGCAGGTTGCTGACCAACTGATTGTACAGTGGTACGCAAAAGTAAGTGAACCCCTTGTAAAATCAAGGTTTTTCTAAATTCCTAACCGTTAAAAGATATTAGAGCCCCGTAATGTAGCCTGTGCATATTACTGACAACTATGCCTTTGCTAAAAGTTGAAATAACTGTTTTCGTAAAGGAGAAACCAAGTTAATCACAACGTGTGCATGGCAAAAGTATATGAACCCTTGGCAAAACTCTTCTCAGCGCTTCAAATACCAGCAGTTTTAAGCTGTTTTAGCGAGGTTTCTCCCACATTTTTAGTGGCGAGTTTGCACTACATAAATGCTTGATGCTAGAAGCGCGTAAGTTGCAACTCTGAAGCATTTTTGAGTCTCGTTAATGGCGCGCAAGAAAGAGCTTTCCGAAGATCTGCGAAAACGAGTCGTCGAGTTTCACAAGCTTGGAGAAGGTTACAAGAAAATCGGAAGACGCCTTTCAATTCACCAGTCGACGGTGCGGCAAATAGTGTACAAATGGAAAGCTTTGAATACGACAAAATCACTTCCTCGGTCCGGCCGTCCGAGAAAGCTGTCAGGTCATACCTTGCGAAAAGTCCTCTGAGATGTCACAAACAATCCGCAAACGTCAGCAGATGATGTGCAAAAGTCTTTGAAGGACGCAGGAGTTGAAGTGCATCAAAGCACAGTCCGTCGCGCACTGAACAGGGAAGGATTGCATGGCCGAGTAGCAAGAAGAAAGCCACTGCTGTCACCAAAACATCGAAAAATGCGTTTGACTTTTGCCAAAGCTCATGTCGACAAAGAGAATGCATTTTGGAAGAAAGTTCTTTGGACAGATGAAACAAAAATTGAGCTGTTCAGCCACAACGACGTTTGTTATGTGTGGCGAAAAAAGAATACGGCCTTTGACGAAAAGAACGCTGTCCCCACTGTCAAGCACGGTGGAGGAAGCGTTATTCTTTGGGGTTGCTTTGCAGCGTCTGGCACAGGAAAAGTAGAATTCGTTCAAGGCCGCATGAATTCTACTCAATATCAAAAGATTTTGGCCGACAATGTTGCTCCATCCGTCCGTCATCTTGGTCTAGAGCCAAACTGGATATTCCAGCAAGACAATGATCCAAAACATACCAGTTGTTCAACCCGTTCGTGGTTTCAAGAACACTCGTACACTGTTTTAGAGTGGCGTAGTCAGAGTCCAGACTTAAATCCAATAGAAATGCTTTGGCGAGATCTGAAGAAAGCAGTCCACAAGCGCTCTCCAAAGAATTTGAAAGAGTTGAAGTCGTATATTGTTGAAGAGTGGGGAAAAATTTCACCAGAGAGGTGTCAACGCCTTGTTGAAGCATACCAACACCGTTTGCTTGCTGTTATTGAAGCAAAAGGTGGAATAACTAAGTACTAATGAAAGGGTTCACATACTTTTGCAAAGAACTACTTTTGATGAATTTGAGTTTTCTTCTACAAACTAATTATGAGAGTTCAGTTCTACCTTCAGCAAAGGCATAGATGTCAGCAATTTGCACAGGCTACATTACGGGGCTCTAATATCTTTTAACTGTCAGGAATTTAGAAAAAACTTGATTTTACGAGGGGTTTGCTTACTTTTGCGTACCACTGTATATAACTTATCACCATGTGTTGCAGAAACGTCTCCTAGGTGTTCTTCTGTGTCTGCATGAAGCAGACAGTAAATGTGTCTTATTCTTCACACAGCCATGTAGGCAAAACTCTGCCGAGTGGTGATGATTGTCAAGATGACGTAGAGGAGAAAACAGTCCAGTATATATGTTCTTCATACTCATCCTAAGTTGTGTTATGGTAAATTAATTAATTTGTCATTAATATTAATAATAAATAAATAAAATTAACATGATTTTCAAGGTTTGGGGCCTGACGACGCCACTGAATCATCTCACTGTTTTGAACAAATTTATTCTTTGAGCATGACTAAGCAAGCAATATACGCCAGTCATTCTCTTGCCTTGTACATACAGTTCACACAGACTTGGAAGTATCGCCGAGAACTCCCAGCTATTATGACAACAGGTTATACTGGGGCCAAAGATATAGTAAACAGCAGTCTGTACTATATCAGCTACTAACCACCAGTTACTCTATCAGCATGGTTGTTACACTAATTCTTACACATTACTAAAGCATTTGACTGCATAAACCAAACATGCATGCTTAGGCCTGTAATATACTAACCATTTTATCTACAAATTATCTACAATGTAGAGCTATATCTCAGTGAGTTAGAATCATGAACAATCTAGTTGCTTTGCTTGTTCACAAGAAACAAGGTAACAGACTTCAAAATGACAAAGGATGTATGAAAACGACGATTGCACCTATTCAATAATGTACATAGTACATGGTAGCTGGTATGTATATACATTGATTCTTTGCCTCAGGGCTATCATGTTGACATTTAATTGGCTTTTGCCTCGGATCAGTCAACTAGTATGTTGATTATCTTGGAGACTTGAGGTCACTATACAGGGACGTAGCCGCCGGACCAATTTTCAATATTTTGTACTTTCACCAATGGACCATTCCCGGCAACTTTCAGTATAGTATGCCGTATAGCTGACTAAATAAGTTTTTATTTAATCACTCTGAGACAGCCTCATATCAAATGTTTGCAGCCCTACAGATCAGAACGCATACAGCTTACGTACACGTGTTTATTCTGATTTTAGAGTAACAGATAGTAAGTGGAACCAGACGGTGTTGCTTGTATGTCACCTCCCTCTAATGCCTCATCACCCTCTGAAATTTTTGTTTCTATGAGACCCTTCTGGGAGTCTAGGAATTAACCCTGTGCTGCATCGTATTCTGCACAGACCCAATGCATGGTTTTATACTCGGTTGCCTTTTCACTACGATGTCGGTGATGCTCAAGACGTTGCATAATAAGCCATTCTGTCACTACAGTATGTAATTGAGAAAAATTATCATTTGTGCCTGTCTGTGCATGAGCGTCTGTGCATGCTTGCTAATTTCAACCGGACCACTTCCAAACTGCTGGCTACGGTCCTGCTATAAACACTTTCTATCCCCATTAACTATTACTGTGTACTAGTACTTGTATGTTTTTGTGGATAATTAGGATATTATTATTTGCATACTACAACATGTACTCGAATCAGAACTTACCAACTTTGTAAGCCATGTACAGGAGCATATTAGTGAAGTTAAAGATTTGAGAAATTATATTTAAGATATTAACTGATTGGCAATTAATGCAGGGCAGATTACAGTGGTTGGACGCAGCTCATTTTGTTAGACCAAAGTGCAATGTTCTTTAGAGTACAATACTTTTTCTTGATATTTTTCTTTGTTATTTTCTGGCACATCTATTGTCATGCATGATTTTAAATCATGGTATCAACGTAATATCGCAAAGAACAACAATTTCTGGTTGTCAGTTGCACGACACACATTGAATCACATGATGTAGGAATTGTCGTTGTAAAGTCTTTTTACGATCTCTGGATATGATGCATGCATGTTATCAGGAGGATAGTCTACGGTCGCGGTGTGGCTTAGAGCAATTACAAGAAGATGTTGAGGTACTTGACAATAACATCTTTCAGTAGCAATGTTGCGTAAGTTTTGGCTGTGTTCAGGACAATTTTGCACAACTTTTATTTATGAAATGTACTTTAAATAGAACAGAAAGACCTTCATGCAGTGGTCATTGGTTTTCTAATCATGTAGACTTTGTTTGGAGCGTTTAACTTCCTGTTTATCACCTTGTTGAAAACGTAAATTAACTGTTTATGTGCAGAACAATTAAAGAGTGCCTGAGGAATGTCTAGTAATAAATTAATAACAGGAGAGAAGCCATGGTAGTTGTAGCAGAAGATGAGTTTATACCAATTGGCTTTGTTTTACCATTGGCACTGGAACAAGAAACAAGAAACTACCTTTTTTAACGTTAATTAACTGTTATAACAGTGCTAACACAAGTGAAAACTACAGTATGATAGTTGGGCTACCGTGTGCCTGACAGTTTATAGGGATTTTGATTTTATTGCTGCTGAGAACTTGTTGGGTTTACACATGACAAGCGTTGGATCGAGCATTAGGGTTAGGGTTAGAGTTATAGAGTTGGGGGTAGGGTTAGTTGGGGGCAATTTGAACTGCTTTGTTTGGGTTTATCACTGGACAGGTGTTTGTTGTACAATGGGTTGATTATTGAGTGTACTAGTAAACCGTTGTTTTAGTTGTGTTGTGGTGTCATAGTGATATCATTGGCATGTTGGGCCCGTCTAGACAAGAGCATAGAGGTTATGCTCATTCAGACTATAGCTGATCCACTGGTGTAGCATCAGGGGGATAGGGGAGGCTTTAGCCATCCCAAATTTGTAAGTGTGTAAAGGGACATATTTCCAAAGTTACCAAACAGTTAGCCTAATCTTAGTCTGCATTTTGTGTTGATGACGACATTTAATCAAGTTTATACATAAGGGAACCTACTAGTAGTTAATGAGTGATTTTCTATTCTTGTTACTACATGCTTTGTATTCAGAAAAGCTTACTCTAATAATTTGAAGTGTCACTATCTATGGTTATGGGTAACTGAGTTGTTTTAGATAACGAAAAATCGGAAACGGCTACGTCTCCAGTTATGGGATACTGCAGGACAAGAAAGGTATGCACTTAATTGTTACTGAATGTTTTTCATTTCAAGCTTGGCATGTCATAGATAAACTTCATTTGTGATGTATGCAGTTTGCATTAAAACTTGTTGGTATTTACATCTTTAGGTACATGATGTGTATAATAAGGGTTATAGGTTTCAAAACTAGTCTTGCGTAGCCAGACCCCTTTCCGCCGCGTCATATTTCTGGGCAAAAATGAGTCTGATGAACAGCCTTTGATGTCGCTGTGTGCCATGTTGCCAGAAATCGGCTATCTAAAGACTGGATTTGGTTTCTTAAACACTTCACTAAAGACCAGATTGGTATGCACGCAGTGCAATCCTATCTCAATTAGCTTCTCTTGTTTCATAGAGAACAACTCAAAGACTACAGCTAGAGTCGTTGCTGTTTGTGAAATCTGCATATCTACAGCAGCAATTAAATGTGGCCACGGGAACATTGACGTCGACAGTCTTCAATTTCATGTAGGCATGATCGACATCCTACATAGCATTATTTGCTCATGTCACAACGAAGACTGAATGCAAATGTACTGAATGGATGCAAACGTACTTGATGCTGTTTGCTGTTGGATGTCTAAAGCGACCACAGACAGTCCAGAGTGAAGCCTGGTTCACAGTATTGATGCCGACGTCAGCATCATCCTGTTCACAATATCTTGAGACGTCACTAAGTTGCGCGTCAAGGTTGGCCTGAAGTCTCGAGTCAGTTGTGGAAGCGTGTCTGCTGATTTGCTAAAAATGCCCACGTGGCTACATTTGACGCTGACAACTTCTGGTTTTTGACGCTGGAATCGTATTTTGCTCTATCTAGGCGTCTTGATGCCGTCCCACTTTGTCCTTGTTCACAATATTGACGTCCAGGTGGATTTCTCGATGCCACGTTGACGTCAACATTGGCGTCAATATTGTGAACCAGGCTTGAGCGATATCTGGAGGGCTTGGAGCTGACGTCTTCTACACATAGGACGTCGATCATGCCTGCATGAAATCGAAGCCTGTCGTCGTCAACGTTCCCTCAGCTGCATTTAATTGCTGCTGTAGACATGCAGATTTTATAAACAGCAACGACTTTAGCTGTAGTCTTTGACTTGTTCTCTATGAAACGAGAGGCTAATTGAGATAAGATTGCGTTGTGTGCATACCAATCTAGCCTTTAGTGAAGTGTTAAGAAACCAAATCCGGTCTTTAGATAGCCGATTTCTGGCTACACGGCACACAGTGACATCAAAGGCTGTTCACCAGACCCATTTTTGCTCAGAAGCATGACACAGCGGAAAGGGGTCTGGCTACGCGAGACTATGTCAAAACATGGGAAAGGCATAAAGCACTATCTATTGATACTATTCGAGCTTTGACATCTGGGTGTTTTTGGTTCAGATTAGACCAGATTAGACTATTCGATCACATGTCTACACAACTTGCACACAATCTTCATCCAGTCAAAAATGTTCCCAGCACTGTCTACACAAAAACAAGTGTAGCTCAAAGCTTGCTTTTTGCACCAGGAAGTGGGCCGTTCTTCTTTTATACTGATTCCAACAGAGAACATGCCATGTTGGATGTCAACTGTGTGTTCATACAAGCGTCAACCATGCCATGTAGGGATATCAATATGTATGCAGTCTTATCAGCATGTCATGCATTTTGCAAGAACTCATGTCGTGTTATCAATATGTTGATATATCATGACAACACTAGTAGACAGAATAGTTGCAATGAGATGTAGTTTAGTTTGTGAGCTATTTTTGAGAGCCATCAATAATGTTAACACTGTTTGGCTGGAGCAATTAAGATTCTTATGAAAGATGTTGTAATGCAGCTGATGCAACTGAAAAGGCTTTCTACATTGTCTAGAAATTGATAAAGCACTGGAGTTTTGGAGTCTCACGTAGCAACCCCGAAGAGACACAAAGCCACAGTGATGACATACTGTATGTATATGGTGTTTTCAAACTGCTGGTTTTATACACTGCTTGGCAGCTTCTCTAGAAGTTGTAAGATTAGTTAATTAATGGTGACAAAGCAGTAAATTCCAGGAGCTTTACAAGCATTAGGTACTTATTGCTTTGTGATCATAGCAGCTTTTTAATGTAGTACTAGGGGACCTGTATGTGAAAGTCATGCAGTGAAATATTGATTGGAGTTTCTACTACAAAGGTTAAACTAGGTCTAATGCTGATTGAATGAGCACTATGATGTTTTAATGTTGCGCATGCATGAACGCATGAACACATGCACAGACACGTGTGCACACACCTAAACCTAAACCTAAATGTCAGGAGCTGCCTCTCAGAGGTTACGCCCCCAGCTGTTAAGCTGGGCCCTGTGCGCTACTCAGGCAATTCTGGGCCTGCGCTAGCAAACTCTTGGAGCCGGGCCAGGCACTCGCAGAAGCACCGACTTGTGAAGCCAACTGTGGTGTGAGCACCCAAAGTCTCACCAGGACCCCAGGGGCTGATGTCACGTCATAACCGATAGCCGCTTAGGTCTCCAGTTAATGACCAGGTACTCATTTATACTCCTGAGTTGAGAGAAGCAAATGTGTGTTAGCTTCTTGCTTAAGGAAATTTGCCATAGCTCGCCATCACGGTGACTTGTACTTGCAATCCTTCAAGGTCCCAGATGTAAACACTCCATAAGATGACTCTCTAACCAACTGAGCTATCGCACCGCACACACTCACACACACACACACACACACACACACACACACACACACACACACACACACACACACACACACACACACACAAAATGGGCAATACTGTCACATCAAAACTTCTTTGTTTGGGTAACCTGACTGACTGTCGTTTGGAGGTTGCCTCGAAGTTTCATTTGAATTTTTTGCGGCAAGTGTCTTAGACATGTTGCATGCATGTGCGTCTACCACTTATTCCTGTCATGCACAGTGTTTGTTTGTATATACGAGGTTAGTATTACACAATAATTGAATATACACAACACATGCCATGCCTGCATAGCAATTTCCGTCACAGTTCTGGATGGTGGTCATTTCAACGTTAATTCTAGGATACTAGAGGTCGAAGAGTCGTCTCTGCTGAAAGACATTCTTTGCATGGTAACATCAGACAATGATGCACGGCATCTGATGTGTGTACAGACAGCATTAGATCCAGGAACTAACTATGATGCAGTGCCGGATGACAATGGTGGATTGCATGTAGAGTTTGGTGGTTTACCTTGGAGGCTGCTACGGCATTGAGAACTTGTCAGCAAGTTCCGGTTGAAAGTGTAAATGACATGCTGATGTGAAAGGCATTGGAGCAGCGTCTTTTTAACCACCTACTCCTGGTGGTTGCCATTGGCATGGATTGTCTGTTTGCTTTATTGATCTTCTCGACACTGCTGGCCTCGTATTCCCGGTTGGTGTCTGTGATCGTGAGAGCACCCTACATCGCGAGGTTCATTACTCGTGTGTTGTAGACAATTGACAGCCACCATGTAATGCATATATAATGTACTAGCTACATTGCCCGGCTTCACCCAGGTGCATTCAATTGTGAGAAATTACCATGAAAGTATCTTGTCTAACATTTTAGTATGTTACAGTGAGATGTTCTACGTAATTAGCAGCGAGTATTCCATTTACATGCAATTACGGGTAATGATGAGGTAATTGCCCATAAAAAAGCTAGTTTGTGATTTTGGGCCACAAAGGGTTGCAGGTCATCATTAGAGAAGGCCAACCAAAGTTACGGACATAAGACATAGCATCCTGGGTCTGTTCGTGCATATAGCGAGCCCCCCTCCCCCCGAGAAAAGAACCGGGAGGACGACTTTTTGACCGATATTTGCTGGATTTGCATCGTCTAGAAAAGAGTGGATTTTCAACAATATGCATACTATACTGTATCTACAAATATATAGTCAATCGAGCCTTGCAAAAGTGCATCAGTGAATTCAGCATATGATTCAGCATGCAGTTTCTTTTGATTTAATCTGACAAACCAGAGGTGCTCGGTTTCAACCTTGACATACATATATCAACAACAAATTGTTGCATAAGTTGTGGAAAGCGATAGAGTGTTGAAATCAGGACTTGTTGAAAAGCATAGAATTTCATTGAAGACACCTTTTGCCCATTTCTTGTTTTATATCTAAGACAGTAACCATCTTCTCTACGAGGAAAAAGAAGGGACTATTGCAGAGGGTCGTAACTGCGATGGGTTTCGTTGACTTTTTCCAGTCTTTCATCATTGTGGCGAAGAACAATGTCTCTTTTCCCATGTCCTTCATCAAGCATTAGAATGCCAACTCTGTTGGATAATGGCGCATTGAATCTTCTTTTGTGCTTGCCAGATGGTTGCTATTGGCATCAATGATGACTTTAAATTCCTGACTCTGATGTGACAAAATGTCTACGGCCATTTTAGGCTTTGTGTGTAAGAGTTGGACTGATGAAGCATGTGTTGTAGTTGGTCGACAATGTCTGATCTTAAGCCTTGTATGTCTGTTTGACGTCCAGAAGATTGGACTATATCGTCACCGACAAAGTAAATTTGAGAAAATTTAGCAGTAGGATTTTCTGGAGGAGCAAGACTTCCGATAGAATGATAGATTTGTTCCTGAACTTTGAAACAGGGATTCCAACCGGTGCGAGCTTTAATTGTATTGCATCCAAAGGACATCATCTGAAAAGCCGAGTTATACGCTCACGTGTTTGAGAGGAAATGATGCGCTTCAACTGATTGTCCCAGAAGTAGATCGACCAATGGGGTAGGCGGTTTGGGTATAGCGGGTAACTCTAGGCGGGTAACAAAACTTTTCCGCCATTGCAGCAAATGCATGTCAGTGCTTCGCAATGTTTGCACTTGACGTTAATTTGCCAATGTTGTTAGGAGTAGGCTTCAGTGTAAGATATCTAATAGAAACGTTTAATAAATGATGGCGACATGCAAGAGAGGAGAACCTGTACGCTAAAGGACCGTTTGTGGTAATGCTATTACTATGGCTTTGATGATGGTATGCATTGCCTGCATAGACACAGTTTCAAAAATGAGACAACTTGGTTAGAAATTATAAGAATACTTTAGAAGTACGTGATTATTGACACACGTGCTAAGTGCATGTTGAGAAAGACAGGGGTGCTTTTTGTGACGCCACAATAAATGTGCGACGTCACAATAGGTGACGTAACAAATGAGTAGCCATAGCATGACATCAACAAGTACAGATGAACGCCAGCAACGCATAAGTATAGGACACAGACTACCGAAAACGTCACCAGTTGCTATTCCAAAGTGAGAAACGGTCGCATGCTAAAGGAGAAGCGAAGAAGTGCAGTGGTTTGCGAGCTCATAGGAAACAAACCTTTTGTGACATCAGTATTTTCAAAAGAACGTTAGCACAAGGCAAAGTATAGAGCACCGGCCACCGCAAAGAGCACCAGTTGCTTTACGAAAGTAGAAAAGGTCATGTGCTAAAGCAAGAGCGGAAAAGAACAGCGGTTTGCGAGCAATTATGAAACAAAAATTCAAAATGGCTGCACCCATTGGACTACTTTCCTTTATATATATATATATATATATATATATATATATATATATATGTAGATGCATTCTGAAATTTAAAATGTGGAAATTATTAATTTTGATTGACCGACCATGGTTGTTTTTTATGTTGCCCAAAACAAAGAACTTTTAATGCGGCTTATTTGAACAAATGGATAAGTACCTCAGGTGTTTGTATATGAAGATATCTCTTCTGCCTAGTATTAGACAGGGCCTTCGTCGTATTCAAAGTTTTGGCCATGCTGACATATCTCCTTGGAGCTTGTCAAGAGACATCCAACAGCACTGATTTTGCCGCAGCTTTGAAACTGAATTCAAGCCCACAAGTAGTGTACCCATATACTGCAGGATGTTACTTTGCCACGCCGGTGGTCTTGTCTATTTCCAGTCAGTTGAATAGGTTCTCATTTCTACGTCTGAGATGAGAGAGGCAATTGTGTGTGAGTTCTGCACAAGGGAATTACGCTTGTGCTCACTTGAACTTGTGACTTGAACGTCTCGATTTTTTCAGTCTTTACATGATTGCTGGCTAGTGGACAAGGGTAAACACACACACACACACACACACACACACACACACACACACACACACACACACACACACACACACACACACACACACACACACACACACACACACACACACACACACACACACACACACACACACACACACACAACACACACACACACACACACACACACACACACACACACACACACACACACACACACACACACACACATATGCACACACACACATATGCACACACACACACACACACACACACACACACACACACACACACACACACACACACACACACACACACACACACACACCTGGAACTTGGAATTCCGCCATACCCACTATGGGCTTCGGCATCACAGAAGCTTTCGCCAAGAAGAGCGGAACGCTCTCTATTCTGCTAGTAGTAGCAAATACATAGTCAGATGACCAGCTTGCTGGGCTAGCACATCCTAGCCTCACACCACCCTCAGCTTGCCAAGGCTGAAGTTAGCTAGCATGTATTTCCTCCCCTGGCCAGGGAACTACCGGAAATACAAGGTTCCGTGGGGTACCCTCTTGGAGGGTTCAGTGAGAGGACTTACACACACGCACACACATACATGCACACACACACACACACACACACACACACACACACACACACACACACACACCACTACTACTACTACTATTCATGTTGCCGTAACCGGCCACGCTACCCCTTAATCATAAGCGGACAAAGTAGCAGAGCATTGTTTACAGTAAACTGTTAGATATTTTTTTGTATATATACATATATATATATATATATATATATATATATATATATATATATATATATACATATATACAGGGTTCTCGCTATAGCGTGGCAGCGTGGCATTGCGCCATGCTTCAGTAGGAGTGCACCATGCTCAGAAACGGTAGATAGGAGTCCAAAGTTTGACACTAGGGAATGTATAAGAATTCCATACTACAGTACTGAAACACAATACGATATTACTGAGTAAAAATCCAGGCTCTTACAAAAGAACGCAGGATAATAGCCTAGCTTCATACGCACTTGTGGTAATTGGCAGTCCGGATGCGCTGCTATTGAAGATAGTCCTGGATGCTCTTCTCATGACATGGAAAACACCCCTCTTGTGACAATGTCTGAGAAGTGTAGCACCTAGAATCTACTCTAGACTAGTCTAGACTAGTCATGGCTTGTTGCGAATCAACAACATTGGTCCGTGCATATCAATCAACGCCTGACTAGACAGACTTTCTGTAGTTTTGTCAATGAAACCTGCGCATGCGCAACCTATGAACATCACTAAGAAGGGCTGAGTGACAGCCGAAGTTGATTCCTTGCCAGGGCACTTGAACGTATGTTACACGCAATAGCTGTGACATAAAGTTTACCTCACTTAAAATCGGCTCAAGTGCGCATGCCTGACTTAGACATGGATCTGTCCATCCCGCCACGCTCCCAAGAATCTCTAGCAAGAACCCTGCATATATATATATGTATTTATATTTATATAAACTACTGTACATATACCCCAACTACCCTAAACATCCCCGCCCCGACCCTAATTACTATGTAGGTAAATCCCAAAAGGGTTATTGCAAGAATGTAATTGCAAACAGCCAAGTACTAATCTAGCGTTATATATCCAAGGTTTGACAGACAGTTGCTGCATTAGGTTATTGAAAGCTTTCGAAAGTGATGTTGTGCTGCATGAGATGGTCTTGGATGGTATAGTCTTGAGTGGCAGACTTGAGGGAGTCCAGTGGCCTAATATCTCCACTACTAAGGGGAAGAATAGACCTCCAAGAGAAACAATGTCTTCTTTATGGTGCTCGTCCTTTTCTACTTTACTAGCTAGTGATGCCGTAGATGTCTGAGTCTCTAGGAGTATCATGCCATTCTGTACTTGTAGGACCACTGCCATTGCACAACTCAAGGTGTGGTCACCAAATGTATCCAGTATGTGTCCACAAACACATCTTTGAGTGTTTGAGTGAGATGGGAATATAGGAATGCCTAGCCAGATCGTTATGGAGGTAATAAAGTCATGTTTCTGCAATTCTAGGCTAAGCTTTTCGTTAGGAATGGCTTTAATCCAGACACCAGCATAGGTTGATGAGATCGTGTTGAGTCTAGCCTGATCTCTAAGGCTGTAAATGTCTCTCAAGAGTGACAATGACTTGTTATCTATTTGAGCCTGAAGTGATTTCTGTGAATTGCTTGAAGAATTCAGATTAGCTGAGTTGTTTTCATAGCTGAGATGATTGTTAAAACAACTGCTGACACTCTTCACCAGAAATTCGGAGGGTTGAAGGTGGTAGAGAGGCTGTACCATGACGCAGTAGACAAACAATTATTTGGCGGCTTGAATGGCAACTCCCCAAGAAAGCAACTGACAATGAAGTCAAAGTTTCACGAACACCTAATCCACCAAGTAGAATCGGTACTGTGGCTTGCAGCCAACATGTATCTGAAATCGAAGATTAAGTGATAACCCCAAGGTGTGACGTAGACCATGATCAAATCTAGCAAGCTGGGAGTCTGCAACACCAGGAGGCACAGTTCGTAAAAGTGTCCATGATGTTGCCCAGGTGTACCACAAATCATCCGATAGACCGGATTCTTTAGATCTTTTTTCACATTGTCTTGTCAGTGTTTTTATCATTCAGGTGGTCGTGAATGGGGTAGCCATTCGAAAAGAATTCTCTTGGAAATTCTGTCGTCTGCCATCCTTGCCAACTGACCCAACCATTTCAGTCGTCTTTTTGCTACTCTTACTGTTATAGTCTCCATTTTACCCCATCTTGTTAACAGAGCACTTGTTGAAAGGTGGTCTTTCCACTGCTGGATTCTGGATATACCCAAAACAGATGTAACACACCAATTGTGAAACACTCCTGTCGTTTTCAAATCACAACCCAGTGGTGCCCAACATTTAGCTTCGTATAAAAGCACACACACACACACACACACACACACACACACACACACACACACACACACACACACACCACCACCACCACCACCACCACCACCACCACCACCACCACCACCACCACCACCACTACACATTTTTGCATTGGTAATATTTTATGTAACTAAAAATATGTACATATTTGGTACAGTTTGATTCTAATGTTGCATTCTTGTCAGCATGTTATCTCACTTTCTGTCTACTAGATTTCGGTCATTGGCAACTGCCTTCTTTCGCAATGCAATGGGATTTATTTTAGTGTACGACATCACAAATCGTCAGTCATTTGTCAACATTCGGGATTGGTTGGAACAATTACGAACACATTCATATTCATATGAACCTTTAGCTATCTTAGTAGGCAACAAGACAGACCTTCATCTTGAGAGAAGTATTGAGAAGTCAGATGGTGAACGATTAGCTACCAAATGTGGTATGAATTACATAGAAACGAGTGCAAAGTCTGGAGAAAATGTGAGAGAGGCTGTGGACATACTGCTCGACCTTGTGTGGGATAAAATGATGAAAACCATTCCGGCTGTTGGCGACCCACTACTGCATTCATTAGTAGCAGTTGAAGATGACGGTAGGACATCAAGACAAACAGAGTTAGAGTCTGGTAACGGGAAGAGATGTTGCTATTCGTGAGGATAGACAACAGCAGATATAAATTTATAACAATATTGTAGAGCAGCGTTCTCAGATAGTGACAATTTGAAACCAATATTGTACATAATTTAGTGATTGTGTTGATGTACAATTGTATATTGAGGGTGATGAGAGTTTGTTTGAGCATTGGCAGTCAGAGACACAGTTTACTGTTAGTTGTTTTTTATTTGTGTTCACATCATAATCAAGAAATTGTTTATCTTCTTTACTCACAAGAACTCACGGCATCATAACTTGTTTCGTTCGACTTTCTTGCATATGTCAGGTAATGATAATAGGTAACAAACTTTAATGCAAACTTTGTACCAGAGCATCTATAAACAGCAACTTTAAGTATTTTACAAGAACCAGTGTTAGAACATCTACTACAGTTACACGGTTTAGGTAATTTGTAGCTTCATGAATTCGACACTTTCAGGTTGATGAAAGGCAGATTGGCACTCTCTCCACCACACCCATGGCACACCTCTTGAGCAAGCAGCGAAGTGGCTCACTTGTCCTCGCATAGTCTTCCAAGAAACGCAGATAGTAATTCGTCATGCCCAGGAAGGTACTCAGGTCTGAAACCGACTCCATGCAATGTTGGTTGAAGCGATTTCGAATCGAGTTGGTAGTGGGGATGAGGCAATCGGCTCTGTCCGCCGGGTTGCAATTGGGGAACAGAAGGAAGGGGATCTGACGCGCAGCTTGCTGAGGCAGGCGATGAATTTGGTTGGTTGGTTGTGTGAGAGATTGAGTCACGGCTGTTGTGTGTTTGATGTGCTGGCGGTCGTCGTCGGTCACTTGAGTGGGATGTTGGAGAGATCACAGAGAAGTAAATAAATTTTGGAAGGCGTGGGGTCGTTGTAAAGAATAATAATTGCAGTGCAGGGTGAACGATTTAGTAGTGAAAACCCAACAAGAGAGTTCTGACAGATTACAGGTACAGTGTAATGGAACATTCGGTCCCCCATACAGTGTCCCCCCCCGGACCAAATTGACCTGCCTATCCTGTCTGCGCGAACAGAATAGTCCAAGGCCATTCTGTCCCTCTTGACATGTAATGTAATTAGATTCACTATCCCGTATGTGTAATCGGAAATAGATCAGAACGATTCTGACTGTCACGAAGTGCACAGCTGTAACCGTTATCTTACATGGTGTCGGGAGGAAAGAACCGACAACAGCATGGCAGAAGGACTGAAACCGCCTCAAGCATTCACAACCACACTGGAAGCAGCCAAAGAATGGCCACAGTGGCGGGACCATTTTACATTCTACATGACAGCAACAAAGAAGGACAAAGAAGACGAGAAAACGAAAGTCGCAATACTACTCACGGCAATGGGAGGGGAAGCCATCTCCGTCTACCGAACATTCACTTGGGCCGCAGACGGCGACGAGGACAAACTGGACTGCGTCATTAGAGCGTTCAACAACTACTTCAAGCCTAAAAGTAATGAAATCTACGAAAGATTCCTGTTCCTGCAGAGGAAACAACAACCGAATGAGCCCTTCGACAGCTTCTACACAGATTTGCTGCGCCTGGTGGAAACCTGCGGATATCACCAAGAGGAGAAAACGAAGATCATCCGGGACCAGATTGTAATCAATATCACCGCAGACAACGTCCGCGAGAAACTGTTGGCAGAATCTGACCTAACCCTAACCAAAGCTGTAGACATGTGCAGGTCAATGGAAGCGACAACCCGTTACATTGCCAGTATGACATCAACCGCCACAGCCTTGAAAGAATGCGTCACCGACGCGGCGGCGGTACACATGGTGAAAGCCATGAAGCAGCGCCCTTGCCACTACTGCGCGACAAACCACAAACCAAAAAACTGCCCAGCATGGGGAAAACAATGCAAATATTGCGGCATTATGAATCACACGGCGGAAGCATGCAAAAAGGCAGAAAAGGACAGACTAGCCCGACGACAAACAACAAAGGAGACGGCCAATGCGATATCGCCACAACGAGCCACACCAGACACACCAGAGAACGAGGAGAGAGACCATTTCGCTTACTGCACCGGTACCACGACACAAACCAGTAAAACAAAGGCTAAAGTCTGGAACATAATACTGGACATAGGAGGGAGAGGTTTGAAAGCCAAAATCGACACAGGTGCAACGTGCAACATACTGCCATTCACTGCTTACCGCGTCCTCTGTGCTAGCCCTCCCACGCCAACAGAAGTTCAGCTAACAGCATACGGAGGAACAAAATTAGATGTCTGTGGGAAAACAACCATGGAGGCAACATTTCAAGGAGCCACCCGCAGGATGGAATTCATCATAGTACGAGAGAACGTGGAGACGCTCATAGGATTGCCTTCCATCACTGACTTGGGACTAATACAACAGACCCTAGCAGTGGATGCAACAGAGGACACACCCACAGCTATATCAGAGTTCAAAGATGTCTTTAAAGGACTGGGACGACTACCAGGAGAGTACAGCATCAAACTAAAGACAAATGCACAACCAGTCATCCAACCAGCTAGAAGAGTTCCATTTAGGCACAGGCAGGAACTGAAGTCACAACTGGATGAAATGGAGAAACAAGGCATCATAGCCAAAGTAACAGAGGCTACTAATTGGGTCAGTCCCATAGTCCTTGTAACAAAGCCAGGTAAAGACAAACTAAGGATATGCATTGATCCAGGAGCGTTGAACAAGGCTATACAAAGGGAGCACTATCAATTAAAAACACCCGAAGAGATATTCGGCACGTTGGCAGGCTCACAATATTTCTCAACCCTAGATGCTACATCTGGTTTTCTACAGATTGCCCTAGACAAGGAAAGTAGCTACTTGACAACAGTGGCAACTCCCTTTGGGCGCTACCGGTATTGCCGACTACCTTTCGGAATCAGCTCTGCCCCAGAAGTGTTTCACAGAATAGTGACAGAATCCTTTGCAGACATACCTGGGGTACACACCTATGTGGATGACATCCTTGTATCAGGCTGTAGCGTAGAGGAGCACGACAAACGCCTTCAGATGGTCCTCGAAAGGTGTAGGGAGCTGAACCTTAGACTCAACCGATCCAAATGCCAGTTCAGAAAGACTGAATTAAAGTATCTGGGACATGTGCTTACATCAGAAGGGATAAAACCTGACCCAGAAAAAGTCGAGGCCATTGAGCAATTCCCAAAGCCACAGTCCAAGACAGATGTTTCAAGACTCCTGGGCCTGGTTACATATTTGTCGAAATTTTGTCCTACTTTGGCTGAGACAGCCAGCCCACTGCGACAGCTAACACAGCAGGAGACTGCATGGGTGTGGGACTCCGTTCACGACCGCACCCTACAGCATGTGAAAGATCTAGTGACAAAGGCCCCAGTACTACGACTTTTTGATCCAGCATTACCAGTGAGATTAACTGTGGACGCATCACAACATGGCTTGGGAGCAGCTGTTATTCAAGAGGGGCACCCAGTAGAATACGCGTCAAGAACAATGTCCAGCATACAACAGAAATATGCACAAATAGAGAAGGAAATGCTTGCCATCCAGTTTGGACTAACAAGATTCCATCAGTATGTGTATGGACAAGATGTCATAGTGGAGACTGACCACAAGCCACTACTTGGAATACTGAAAAAGCCCCTTGCTGAAGTCAGTCCTAGGCTTCAGAGAATGCGCCTACGATGTCTCAAATACAACTACACGCTAGAGCACCATTCCGGGAAAGAAATGGTCCTGGCCGATTCTCTGAGCAGAATGCCATCTACAACACCCTATACAGACTATGATGAACTAACAGAAGAGCAAATCATTCCCACACCACTTGGACGTGAAAGATGTACGGAAGCGACCAGACAAGACCCTACAATGCAGGCACTCATCACTTACATACACACAGGATGGCCACCTACAAGGAGGAGTGTCCCGGGTCCAATCAAACCGTACTGGAATGTGAGACACGACCTAACAGAGAAAGACGGCATTGTCCTCAAAGGAAGCCAAGCTGTCGTCCCTGTGACAATGCGCAAAACGGTGATGAACAGTATACATGAGGGACACTATGGAATAGTGAAGTGTATAGAAAGGGCCAAGACGTCAGTGTACTGGCCTGGCTACACCAATGAAATACATGACATGGTAGCGAGTTGCAGCAAATGCCAAGAAAATCGAAGCCAGAACCCAAAGCCAGACACTAAACCTCATGATGTTCCACACTACCCCTACCAGAAAGTGGGAACAGACTTGTTTGAACTACAAGGGGAACATTACCTACTTACCATCGATTACTACAGCAAATGGGTGACCATAAATCACCTCCAGTCAACGAAAGCAGCTGATGTGATAACTATCCTAGACAAGCATTTTGCCAATTTTGGAATACCAGAAACAATATTCTCGGACAACGGGCCACAATACGCCAACGAAGAATTTCGCAAGTTCTCCAGGAAGCTGGGATTTCAACACACCACATCCAGTCCAGGCTACCCAGCCAGCAATGGCCAAGCGGAAAGAGGTGTCCAAACAGTCAAGAAAATGATGGCCAAGATGTTGGAGGAGGGCCGTACAATCAATGACGCTCTAAGAGTCCTTAGGAACACACCAATAGGAGGAGACCTGCCTACTCCTGCCATCCTGCTACAGGGGAGACACCTCCGAACCCAACTAACAATAAATACTGAGACTCTGGTTCCACATAACATGGATGCAGACAAGACCAGACAAAAACTAATCGCCCACCAATCCCAATATGCGTTCTATGGAGCCACAGGAAACACAACGAACTCACCTCTGCTTCCTGATGAAAGCGTAAGGACAATGAGAGGAAAATAATGGGTACCAGCAAAAGTCATTGGACACCACACAGAGCCCCAATCCTACATCCTCAGACTAGCAAATGGACGGACAGTGAGAAGAACTAGAACACACATAAACAGGACAACAGAAGTGTGGGATGACAACACAATGTTCGCTAAGTACACTCCGACGGGACAACAAACAAACACCAGCCTGTCAGAAGGACAACCACCAAATCAACCTGAAGAGACAAACGTACTGCCAGACACGGAGATCAGATCTCCGAATACAGAAAGCCCTCCAAAATCTGCCAAGTCCCCAACTGCTCCTGCAAGTCAACCTGCAGTCAAAACAACAAGGCTGGGGAGGATCTCAAGACCACCACGACGCCTACTGGAGGACTACACTACGTAATTAGCAACCATTGCTTGACACTGCACTTTTGAGTTGAAGTCACCCAGAGACAGATAGATGACATGTAATGTAATTAGATTCACTATCCCGTATGTGTAATCGGAAATAGATCAGAACGATTCTGACTGTCACGAAGTGCACAGCTGTAACCGTTATCTTACACCTCTCAATTGGCCCATTTGGTTCGAGCTGAAGGTTCTCAACTAAGCAAACACCTTGGCCACCAAACTGATTTCTGCGTTTAGTACAAATAGTCATTCTCTCCCCGCCTTCGTCATTCCCCTGATTGTCAATCCTCGGCGGGGAGAGAGTGGCTCGAGTCTATCACTATACACATCGAACAACTAAAAGTTTTAGAATCCAACAGCGAACTATTGAGATCTCAAATCGATACACTGAAAACCGAATACGAAACAACGAAGAGAAACCTTGAAGAAGAAAACGAAGCTTCGAATTCGTCTAACAAGCAAAACGAAAGCAACGGACACATGCACAAATGTTAGATAGGTTATACGGGAAACATGAGATACGGGGTTCCGTTGGTTAGAACACGTGTACGGTAGTTCTGTTTGTAAAATAATGGCTGGGTGTTGGTATTAATTGTTAATGAATTGAGCACCAAATTGCCTTTGGTTTGTAAGGAATTAGTAATTATGACCATGCAGCAAGTTTGCATGGGTTGGCAATTTGCAATATTAATTAATTAATCAACAATACAACTTCCTTTGGAAATGAAAAACAGCTAGAGGTGGACACGTTAACTGTTTGATAGTCATCGCCGTGGCTTAGTGGTTAGCGACAATGGCTACCACTCCATGATTTGGGGGTTCAAACCCCAGTGACGATAGTAAATTATGAAACTTGTCTGTCTTTCTCATGTTTCTCTAGCTTTATCCATGAGACTATGACTCGTTTCAGTCGTTGGGGAGTGTCTGTGGTCTGGCGAACGGTCCGTTGACGATGACGTTCAGTGCTTTCCTGGTGGTCGTTGATATCCACTAGGCGTGCTGTCCACGAGTTCGCGGTCACCGTAATGCCTGCAATCTATATCGAATTGGCTAGTCATTGATCGCCGTATGAACTACACTGAACACATGTACCCCGCTGGGCTCACCTGCCGGGTTGGTGGGCGCCCAGATGGGGGTAAAGACCCCACTTGCCCATCATGGAGGGGCATAGTGACACATGATAGCCATCTTTTATTGTTCTCACAAGGAGCATATATGCTCCTGACCATTTGCAGGAATGCTTAGAAGGTTCATTCAAATCGGACTTTGAGAGTGTTGCTAGTTTCTGTTTCACTTATAGGTATCAGTGTCAGTGTGGTGTGTGTGTGTGCGTGCGTGCGTGCGTGCGTGTGTGAGTGTGTGTGTGTGAGTGAGTGTGTGTGTGTGTGCGTGTGTGTGTGTGTGTGTGTGTGTGTGTGTGTGTATGTGTGTGTGTGTGTGTGTGTGTGTGTGTGTGTGTGTGTGTGTGTGTGTGTGTGTGTGAGTGTGTGTGTAGCGCGGTGGAGCAGATGGTAGAGCGTTGGTGATGACATCCGGGATCTTATATTCCGTGAAGAGCGTTGAAGGTTCGATCCTGGTGGAGACGACACTGTTGCAGTTTCCTTGAGCAAGAAACTCACCCACACTTGCTTCTCTCGACTCAGGAGTATAAATGAGTACCTGGTCATTGACTGGGGTGGACAAGACCGCTGGCTTGGCAGCAACATCATGCAGCAGACGGGTACGGGTGGGCCTTGGTGTCCAGTCCCAGAGCTGCGCCATTGTCGGTGCCCCTAGATGACTCTGGCCAAGCTACAGGTGGATTGTAGCGCTGGCCCCAAGACTCCACGTAGCGCATGGAGGGCCCGTCTCTAGAGGCAGGGGAAGCTATCTCCGCAACTGACCTCAAGGTCGAAGTCGAAAGACGTGGAGGGCTTAACATTTGTTCATTTTTTGTCCATGTGTGTGTGTGTGTGTGTGTGTGTGTGTGTGTGTGTGTGTGTGTGTGTGTGTGTGTGTGTGTGTGTGTGTGTGTGTGTTTACTTTTTTCTTCGTTTGCTTTCTTGTCATCCGTCTGTCTACATGTTTTTCTATTCTCTGTTTGTCTGTTTATTTTACTCTGACTAAATGCATGTTTGTCTATTATCTGGTGTGTGTGTGTGTGTGTGTGTGTGTGTGTGTGTGTGTGTGTGTGTGTGTGTGTGTGTGTGTGTGTGTGTGTGTGTGTGTGTGTGTGTGTGTGTGTGTGTGTGTGTTTCTCTCTGCTTGCATTAATTATTAATGTATGTGTGTCTTTCTATTCATAGCGTAGACTATGAAAATTGATCGAGGATAGCCTTTTTGTTTTGTGCATAAACTTCAGTATTCCTATTTCACAAAGACTAAACACCGAAGAGATTGCCTAACAACTGTAGTCTGTCTGGCATGTGTTACAGAGATGGCAAAGAATTTAGAGAGATTACCAACAGTTATACCAAGCTGTACATACAAATCAACATTGCTGTAAGCAAGAAGCACAATTGACGTCATAATCTCATATAAGATGATCTATTTTCAATACTGCAGTATTAATTAATTCAAGGGAGTAGACACACACTTATTGTAATAGGAAAATGCATAGTCTTCTGCTCTATGTCTTACATAAAATCATCATCAATTTCAGCCAAACTCCTGTTCTGTTTATACTCATTACTTTGCATCTTCTCAGGCTGCATCAATGAGCTATACTTCCTCAACTCTCCTTGCCTCTTTCTCTCGTCCATTTCTTCTTTCTCTTTCTTCTTTCTTTCTCGTTGTTCATCTCTTAGCTTGACACGTTCTTTCCTATCTCTCTGTTCCCTTTCTGCTGCGAGATCTGGTTGAAGTTGTTTCTTTGTTTTGTTCAGCCGCCTTATAATCTCTGCATTCTTCTTTACTGTAATTGTCCTCACCAACCTGTTGTCATGGAAACCAACTTGCCCAACCTCCATGTCCCCAGTCTTCTTAAGATTTGACCAAGGAGTGTACTTCACGTCAGTGGTGGATAGCTTTGAGCCCTCGATGCTGTTTGCCTTGACTAACTGGGCACAATCCATGATAACACCTTCTGGAATGTCATCTATGCCCATCCGAGTTGGCATCCTGATAATGAAATACAGCAACATTGTGATGACATGTACGGCACAGTGGCCATTTTTATAAACAGACAGATGGAGAGATCAATTAGAGATAAGTAATTTTAATCAAATGTGCTGGATCTGACAGCTATGTACAAGTGCTAATATTAATGAATGTGACAAAATATGTAATTGTTATACAATAGCAAGAAATGTGGCAGTCATACGCCAGTCATATGGTAGAGAAATGCCGGGGGATGTTTCCAATCTTCCATACAAACTCCAAAATGTTCAAGGTATGTGAATATTCCAAGATGATTCATTTTAGATTAAAACTTCTTAATTCTGATTGTTAGTTTTAGGTAACTCTGGCAATAAGCTCAGTGTTCTCCCCAGAATACAAAAAAGAGTGGAAATTGAATGATATCACTTGCTTTTAGTACTAGAAACCATTTAGTTTTCCACTAATGTCAATCACACGACCAACGGTCTTACTCGAGCAACACTAACACTAAGCAGTAACAGTAATATATTACATCACAGCACTGTTGTAATAGTAGGTTAGCAATAGTGGTTTACTTTCAATCCGTGTGTTCCTCCTCCACCTTGACCCTATAGCACAAGCTCTCTCAGTAGAAAAAATCCATCAGGGTTGACATGTTCTTCTGTAGATATCATCATAAGAGCATTCAAACTGTCTTGCACCTGAAGCAATTGTGTAGGTCAGCTTTGATTCTTAATGCAGAAAATCCCCTTTCACAGTCTGCAGTCGACATAGTTTGGAGGTTTGGAAATGAATCTGTGCTGTTGATGGGTAGTTAACTTAAAACATTAATTAAGTCATGTACAATGTGGCTCTTCAAACTGTGGAGTGCTGAGTACAGATGCCGAAAAACACTGCTTTACACATGAAAAGACTGGATTGAGTCTCCCACCTTACGTGAGCCGTACTGACCAGACAGCTTAGCTAGTTTAGCATTAAGAACTGACTGAGGTTCCTCTTCCCTCTGAAGGATCAAATATGTTAAACGTCTCCAGTAAAGCTATATCAGCAAATCTCAAATCCAAGTTCCGAGATAGTGTTGTTCTTAAATGGTTTGTAAATCTAACTGTGAAATTTCTTCATCTTCTGTTCACTTATGCTATCAAATCCATACTTGACCAAACTCTCCATATCTGATGAAGTCCCTGCTCTGATGTAAGAGATTCTATTGTTGATTTCATTCCCTTTGATGGCTTAACAGTTGAGAAGACAAGTTAATGTTTACTCTTTGAGGCGCGTGTGATAAATTTGCCAGAGGTGGCAATATATCAGAAAGAAAGTAGAGGGATGCAACAAAGTTTAAATTCTTGATAAACATGGCCAAGCCTTCAGCTTGTGCATTTGCTCGTTCATTTGCCTCTCTTTCCAATGTTTTCAAGACAGAACATAAAGATTGACGTAGATAGGTTACAATCTTGTCATGGTATAGCCATTTGACATCCTTTACCTGAGTAATTTCAATTGAGGGTCATGGAGAACGTCTTGTATTCCCATAAATATTAGACTAGCCATTCCAAAAAGGAGAATTTTAATAATGGTAAAGCTGGGCAAGGGTATCATTGTATGGAATTTCATTTGAAGCCTGTCCACAAGTCAATGCCAGCCTGTGAGCAACACAGTGGTGTGTGACAAGGTAGGGCACTTGGGCTTTTAAGAGTTGAGCAACGTCAGTCGCCCTTACTTTCCTGCATAACACTAGCACCATCACCGCCAAGTGCAAATTAAATTTTCAAATCAAATGTTTTACAAAACTGCAAGATACCATTCTTAATCGCAACTGTTCTTCCATCAACCAGATCGACAACAGCAAAAAATCCATTCTAGCTTCCCCATGAAGAAAGTATTAAGTAAATGAAGACAGAAATATCAGTTATTTCATTAATAACGATTGCAACAGCAGGAAAATGTACTGCCTTCAGTAGCGTGTTTCTCTGACAACATCTCCCAATGCATGAACAAGCTCCTGCATAAACCTATCAGAAGTATACTTTGCATTGTCACCCACATGTGTCCCCCAAGTACAGTAAAACCAGAAATTTGTGCGGTGATCTAAATCATGCAAATTCTGCGACCATAAATACCATTGCACAAGTTGAATTCGCACTGTGTATAGACATGCGCATGTGTATTTATCCCATCTTTCCCACTCCGTTTCCCCGTAGATCTGTGTACGCTATGATCCCATAATGAAGTTGAACAAGCAGCAAATGTATTGTACTAAATGTAAAACTTTAGTATAGCTTCTAATTAATACATTATAAGCCAAAAATAAAGAAACAACTGTAAAGGTGTCCCTGTGCTCCTGCGTAATCTCAGTCTGGCTACGCTTGCAACATCTGGGAAAGCCTAACTACTGAGACAGTCCGAACTCAAAGGCAGCACTCACCGCGAAAAATCTCAAAGTTTCACGAGTTTCACTTCCTGTTGATGTCATCACTTAGTTTTTCAAGTACCAAGGAAAGCAACGTGAGATCTTTCAAAATGACAATTGCACTCTAACCCTATCGTCATTGGGATTATACAAAGCCATTGTTAAAAATTACTCAACGTACATGTAAAGTCTGTCAAAAATTAGGGAAAGTGTTGTTCATATGTATAGTAATAACTTCCATTAACTTCAAGCTTTGTCGATGTTCGTACAATTTATACAAGAATTTTTTCTACCATTGGTTGGACACAAAATGGCGCCCATAATCCAATTCTCTGTCTACGGGTTTGGTTGCACTCACCCAAAAAAACAGAACAGCCCACCCTGCATGCTGAGAGATACTGATAAGCTTCTTCTTCAGCTACTCTCAATAATATTCTTCAGAATATTCTTATGGTGTCCAGCTGTGCTTATATTATCATGCCACTTGTAAGTGGACCTGCGAAATGTAATCAATCAGGGTCCGGTGGAATGACCTCGCTTTCTAGCTTGAGTTTGGCTGTAGCACTTTAGGTTTGCTTCTCCAAGGCCTGTTAATTAAGTTAGCGCAAACAAGCCAGCCAGCTTGAGTGACACACATGCACACACACACACACCACCACCACCACCACCACCACCACCAACACTAACAACAACAACAACAACAACAACAACAACAATAACAGAGTGAACTTTCCACCTGAGGTAAACATGAGCTGAAGACAGTTTATCTACGTGGAACCAAAAGTCTTCAGGAAATCCATACTTTAGAAGGTCTTCGTTCACGTGCTTATCTTCACCCGTGTAGATTACCACGGGCGGAGAGGTGGAATTTGAGGTAAAGTAGAGTACCATATTGTAGCGCACGCTAAAAAGGAAACGATACGTCACAAAACAAACTTTGTCCTACTGTACACGTACAAGTGCATGTAGTTACTAAAAAATTCAGGGATAGGTATCAGTTATGCAAAACTTGACGAGCGAGTAAGGAATTCGATTGAATAACGCTATTCATAGAGCACAACTCCAATCCAGAGTCTCTACGAACCAGTGGCTAACGTGCGTTACAGCAAAGTTGCAACAACTTTTACGCGCCGTGTCTCTGTCACACGGTAAAGAACGGCATCAAAGAAAAGGTTGGATGAAATTGTGTAGGTTAGATGAATAACATGTGAGCTTATTTTATTTTGTATGTGAGTCGTCTCACTCTACACGTGTTTAGTGTACAGCACTAGTGTACGTGTACTCATTCATGTCGTCATCGCCTTTCTTTTCCTTACTGCTATCGCTCAGAGAGAAATTTGCAACATACAGCTAGTCACTTGACTTGATAGATGTGAGGGGAAAGCTAGGGGAGATGTCCCTAGTTCCTAGTGCAAGTTCCTAGTGGAAACAGTCGCTTTCTTGAACTGGTTTAGTTCTTAAACCCATTTAAGCTAAACTAGTTTAAGGTGCAGCTAGTGGAAACACGGCCTAAGCGTTTAACTTTAGTAAATCTGAGATCGCTTGTGAAATTTACGAAAGTTAGATGCTTACGAAATTTTGTTGATTTACAGTAGTGACTAACAGCCTACTTTACACTACAGTAGCTTCTGTACTCACATCATTCTTGGTCAACTATGGTTGAAGTGTCGTGTAGAAGTAGGCCATGCTGAGCTGTACTGCATGGTAATTTTTGCCAAACTAGTTTGTGCTGGCTCAGGGTCCTTGTGTTACCACCAACGCAGTAGCGTTGGTATGTAGAGTTGAGTTTGCGTTCAGTTCTTCTGTAAGAGCGGTATTAACCATTTATGCTAGAAAGTTGATTTCTATACCAAACCTCTGTGCTTGCAATGGAGCATGTCCATGGCTACTCAAATTTGTCATTGCAGTGCATGGTCCCTTCTCGATGATGCGAACGCTACCCTTCCAGTTCATTCGAATACATGCCCACACCAGCCCTGTGTAAGACAGTACACCTGTCGTCGCCCTCCGCAACGCTTCCAGCGATCGAAGGCATTAGGCTGATTGAAGCTGCTCTTCTACCGCTAGCGTTTCTCTCTAAATTCTGATTGCATTTGCACCAAATCCAACTTACACGTTCCCTGCACCGAGCGCTACATGGGTAGTGTGTCGATTTCTACCGTCAATGTGTGTCCTGTCATCCCATCTGCTCAAGTACACCGTTACCAGCAAAATGGCGGCTTTGGTTGCTGTACCGTATATGTGTTGCTCTCTTGGTATGCACCTTACTCTAGTGTACAGCACTACTACTTAGCCTCGTCCCCAGACTCACGTGAGTCTAGCAGTGTCCGGTTCCCGTATGACACGTAGCCTCCCGTGAGTCTGGACTCACCGCGCCTACTTTCACACACTTACTTCACTAATACCGTGTTTACACGAGCACGCATAGCGAGCCGAGCCGAGCCGAGCCGTGCCAGCCCGTGCCAGCCCAGTATTCCAGCCCACGTTTACACGACACATTTGATAAAGCGGGCCAGATGGGCGTGATTTTAGCGTGCGTTAGTTTTTGAGAGATTGCCATATCTCGCGCTACATCGAAATGGACAGAGGTCACGCTGCAGGCGTTTTCTTCTCTATGGCCTTACAACAGTCTAATCAAGAGATTAGCAGGACTTTTACGAGAGGATATTGTATTCATAGAAGGCGTAGGTCTATCGCCAGTGGACGTCGCTTGTTCCAGCTGCAGCAGAGTTCAAGAGCTGTGCTCCTTGCTATCTTCTGTTCACTCCTTTTCAATTTTACTTCCCCAGAAAGATACATTTGGAGCTTTACTAGGTAACGATACGCCTCTGTCAATATCTTGATGATAAAGTAATAACCAGCAGGGTCAGTGCACTTTCCGGCCATTCAATTTTTAAATTTTTTAGTTTGGTTAGAAATTAAAAAGTACTTCATGCATTTTAATTTTTGGACAAATTTTTATCCAAACATTGAAAATTACAAATAGATAATTGATTTACTACATACAAGAAATCAAATACAAAATTGAAATGACAGCTGCACTCAGTGACAGCACCTATACATGATAAAGCAATTTGATGATTGGCACTGTCTCATTCAAGGTGTACACTTTAGGTGACAATTGACAGACAAACAGCTCAAATAGCTATCACCTACTGCTGATGAAATAGCAGTTAATAACTATGCAGTAACCATCTTTAGGATTCTCTAGCTAGGGATGAAAATTCTTGTTTAGTTGATGAGACGTAATTTCGACGTCTATAGAGTTCACTGGATGGATTGGTTGTAACAGACTTGTGGGTGTATACAAAGCAATTAGGGTTGTAGCACAAGTGTACATATAGCATGCTATCAGGGGTTGGTTTTAATTAAAAGACAATTATTTCAAAAGGTAATAATTAGCACATGATGAACATGGAGAGAGTTTCTGTTGAATTAATCGAGCGCCTTGTTCTTGTTGATTAATTAATTCTTACACCTATAGTCAGATCCACTATTTTCTTCAGCAACAATACCTGTACTGTATCCAGGAGATGGTTATCTGAGTGGTGATTTACAGTTCAATTATCACGGTTGTGCACTTATTGTGTTGAGTAATTTGTGCTAAATAAAGCTAATGGGCTTATCACTTAGGGCAATGGCAGGTGAGCTGTGATATACTTAATTGAGTTAAAGTATCACATCTACAACACTAAGTTTGCTGTTAAAGTATCACTTCTACAGTTAGGAAATCTCTTTTAATAGGACAACAATGTGAGCATTAATATCAGTAGTGAACATCACTACTATTTGCAATAAATTAACATCGATTTGTGTCACCATTTCTGTGATGTCCGACAAGCTGTGGCATATTTCTTGTTATAGTTACAACAAGAGTACTCCTTTAATAGGACAACAAGATGAGTGTTAATATTAGTAGTGAACATCACTACTATTTGTCATAAATTAACATCGATTTGTGTCACCATTTCTGTGATGTGCGACAAGCGGTGGCATATTTCTTGTTATAATTACAACAAGATTACTCTACAATATGACAGTTGTTCACAAAGATTGATACAGTTACGCAATCTCCTTTAACTAACAGTATCAATCTTTGTAAACAACTGTAGCATTGTGGAGTAATCATGTTGTTATTTAAACTAGAAATATGTCACCCCTTGTCGGGCATCACAGAAATGGTGACACAAATCGATGTTAATTTATGACAAATAGTAGTGATGTTCACTACTAATATTAACACGCACCTTGTTGTCCTATTAAAAGACATTGCGTAACTGTATCAATCTTTGTAAACAACTGTAGCATTGTGGAGTAATCTTGCTGTTATTTCAACTAGAAATATGTCACCGCTTGTCGGACATCGATTGTGGACATTACAGAAATTGTGATACAAATGTATGTTAATTTATTTCCAAGTGCTTCAACACCAGATAAATACGTGCACTAGACCAGCAGTTACACAGAAAACATTCTCAACCATCATGCGCAAATCAACCTACCCTAGCCAATAAAGTCCAGCAATCGTTGGAGTAGTATCTCGTCGTGCTCTAGTACTATTGGTCCACCTCCAAGTACACCACCTTCTCCATAAAGTTCCTCATTCAAGTCTAATGGATAACGTCTGGTACCATCCCCCTTTCCAGCCCAGTCATAATCAACTAGGCAGACAGCCTTAGGCTTCTCCATAAAATCCTGTGCAATCAGAAAATTTGGCGCCCTCAAGTCTCCATGTACAAATACTTTATCAGACAGTGTTTGGCCAATCTTCTGCAGCTCGCTCTTGATCCAGCCATAGTCATGACCTTGGCCATGAGTTATTTTAAGATACTCTGCCAGATTCTTAGCATTAGGAACCAGCTCCATGACAACAACAGTCAAATCCTTCGTTTCTTGACAGTAGATGAGTTCAGGAGCAAACTTCAGCTTATGCATAAATCTATGCACCTCTTCACCATAACCAGTCTTGCACAGCTTTAGTAGAACTTGTCTTCCTTGGCATGTAGCTGTAAAAACTGTGGGTCTCAGGTTGCATGTTTCATGCGTTGCAATATTTTTTAGGACTAGGTCAGAGGTCACCTGTACTTCCCTCATGCTTGCTGAACTCGTAGCCAGCTCTGTCGCAACTGCTTTAATTCTTCCCAACGTCTGAGCAAGCTTGTCAATATCATCAGTTTCGTCAGATATAAACGAACTCTCCAGTTTACTGAACAACACATGGTCACTGGATTGACCCACACTGACAGCTCCATAGACCACTATAAGTGGTGGTCTAAGTGTAACAACAAGGCTGGAACACAAATCCTCCTTTGAACAACCCTCCTTGAATTGGCAGAAATATTGCATGGCTCGTGCAAGCGGTTCTTTCGTAGCTATTGCACTCTTCACTTCGGCAATTAACACTATTCTCTGTCCTACTTGAACTACAATATCTGCTCTTCCGCTGTCCGTTTGCATTTCTCTCGATACCACGAAGTCAGAACTCAATCCTTTCAGCATAGTCTTCAGGCCATCTGCAAGAAACGGCTCATCAACAGCACGGTGTAAACAGATATGAGCAAACTTTCTAGCGGAGGCCGCCATCTTTTTGGTTTGAGGTACTGGTACTGCATTCATGGCTTTCTCAAACAACACAAGCGCGGACTTGGGTAAATGCCGGTGCAGCCAACCCTCTTTGCGTAGGGAGTCTGAATCTCCCGCATTGCTTGAAGGGGTACTCCTCTTGCGCTTGGGGCTAGTCTCCCTGCAAAGTGAATGAGAAGTGAATGACAAGTGTTCAGCCATGTCTTGTTCAGCCTACAACTTGTAGTGCAAATAGGGCCCGGATGTGGTTAAGGCCGGCATGCTGTCATGTATTTCAAATTTCCCGCTAAAATTTCCCGGATGTCGTAAGAACGCGCTATTGAACAATGTTGTCCAGCAGGTTGGTTTCGACTAGTTCACGTCGTTTTTGGCATTCTACGATTTGGATAACGGCAACTACGCAGATGAGAATTTTCGAAAATTCAAAATTCGGTTACAATTATCTATCTAGCGGCTGAATCTCGTATCGCAGCGAACACGTTTTTGGTACATCCAGGTTACCATGTTACCAAATTCATGATTTTTCAGTTGCAGTGAGACGAGATATGAAGCAAAACGTGTGGAAGGGTCCCATTCCAGGACTCAGGTTGACGTCTCTGGTTCCGGCCAAGTGTTATACTATAACACTCTACACGCTTACACAACAAGTTTGCTACCAGTTGATCTAGACACAATTCACTGAATTTAGATAATTTTTTACACACGCTTTCTGTCAGTTCTGATTTTATAAAGATTTTATAATAGACCTTTTCACAGGGCGTGGCACCAATAACGTCATCACCTACCGCGGCGTCAATTTGGTTCGCTTTTGATGCATTGGCGTTTGTTAACCGCGTGAGTTTAGAGCTAAAGCAACAATTTTTCTTTTCGAACTTTAAAGTATCGCGTCTACAACACTAAGTCTGCTGGTAAAAGTATCGCGTCTAAAACACTAAGTCTGCTGTTAAAGTATCCTGTCTACCGCACTAAGTCTGCTGGTAAACTATCGCGTCCACAACACTAAGTCTGCTGGTAAACTATCGCGTCTACAACACTAAGTCTGCTGTTAAACCTGTGCAACAATTCTAATCCCTTTGGTGCAAGTTCAGGTGCACCTTTTCTATACCTGCAAGTGTGTTACAAACTGAATCCCTCTACTAGCGCAAGTGTGTACAATCAACAAATTCGAGACGTCACATCAGCTGAACAAAATAATTCGCTTGCCTAAAGAATCCTAGATCATTACTGCTAATCCCTATTTATCAGCCTGTTACTTGAGATTGTCACCTTGCGTGTACACCTTGAAGGAGACAGTGCCAATCATCAAATTGCTTTATCATGTATAGGTGCTGTCACTGAAGACTAGATAGAATATGCTTGGCCGGAAAGTGCAGCTGTTGTTTCAATATTCTATTTTTGATTTTCTTGTATGTAATAAATCAATTTTCAATTTTGCAATTTTTAATATTTGGATAAAACTTTGTCCAAAAATTGAAATACACGATGTACTTTTTAATTTTTAACCAATCTAAAATATTTAAAAATTGAATGGCCAGAATGTGCAGCAGCCCTGCCTTTATCAGGTCAGATCACTGGTGGTCAAATATAGTGCAGTGCACCTTTACTTCACGGGATTGGAGAGAGAACTTCAGGATGTGCAGGGAAACGTTTCTGTACTTATGTGAGCAGTTGAGAGGAGACATTGAATTTGAGTACACGAACATGAGAAATTCCATTTTTTTTGAGAAAAGAATTGCTGTCACCTTGTGGTGCTTAGCAACGACTGTAAAATACCGCACCATAGCTCATCTGTTTGGTATTTTCAGATCGTCAGTCTTATTGTACAGAGCACATGTAGGGCCATCGTTCGTCGACTGATGCCAGCATATATCAAATTTTCTTCAGGAGATGCACTGGAAGCAGCTGTTCATGGCTTCCAGCAGTTATTCAATATTTCTCCATGTGCAGGAGCCATTGATGGAAGTCATATACAAATTACTCCACCTGTGTTGAATCACACCAACTATTATAATAGAAAAGGATGGTATTCTGTTATTCTTCAAGCTGTTGTTGACCATCAATACCTGTTTCGTGACATTAACGTTGGCTGGCCAGGAAGTGTGCATGATGCTTAGAGTGTTGGCTCATTTTGCGTTATTCAGGAAGGCAGAAGAAGGGACGATTTTAAATGGACAAAGCAAACAAATTGAAGGGTGCACCATACCAGTATTTCTTATCGGAGATTCTGCATACCCTTTGCTCAAGTGGCTCATCAAACCTTACCCTGAAAATGATCACATGACAGAACAACGCAGGAACTTCAACTACCAAATTTCTAGAGCTAGAATTGTGGTTGAAAATGCTTTTGGACGCTTGAAGTCCCGCTAGAGGCTACTCATGATGAAGAATGACATGAACATTAAAAATGTTCATCACGTTATAGCTGCTTGCTGCGTGTTACACAACTTGTGTGAAATAAATGGGGAGTTTTTTGATGACAACTGGATCAGTGGGGATGAAAACGAACTGCAACAGCCAGCCGTTCAAGCGCCCGCAGGTGCACATGCTACCATTGCCGAAACCACTTGCAATTAGAGACGCTCTTGTCAGAAGTTTCGTAAATCACAATGACAGAACTACTCAGAACATGTTTACAGTGTCAACTATTCGCTATAGCTAAACTACTGACTACTTCAGTTTGGTTGATTTTGATTTGGAAATCCATCATCATGAAGCATACGTGAGAATGAGAAATAAGGTGTTTGAGATCGATTTCCTGCACCCATCAACAACTGCATCATTTGCAGTTGAAACGCTCTTTCTTCCCTTCTCCTTCTATCTTCGTATTCTATCTCTTGCATTCTTCTTTATTCCTCGTATTCTCTCTCCTCATTTACTCTTTGCTCCTCGTACTTCATCCTCTTTTCCTCCAACTCAATCAACAGTGATGAATCCGCCTCCTTTACCTCCTTTATTGTTTTCATCATAGTGTCAGTCATGTCTTTCATTTTTGCATCACGCCCTTTTGCTTTACAAACCTCGTAACGCGTTTCAGTCTTTTCTTCTTAGTAATTGTGTTCTGCACATGGAAACTCTGAGACTGTGAGCTGCCCACCTCAATTTCTTAACGACTAGGTAGCTGGTAGGCGTAGATGGTTCTGTTGTTGACCGACTGAGAGTTTCCTTTTCGACTTCTACGTGTAGTTCTTCTTCAAGAGTATCCAACAAGACAGGAGGATGAGCGGCAGGTCTGCAGCCAAGAATTTCGTTCATGGCTTCAAAAATTCTTGTAGAACGGCGTTGTCGTCCAGTTTCGTTATTGTTATCCTTGATTTTTCAATAATCCGCATTTAGTTTCTTTATTTTATTTCGGCATTGAACACCCGGAACGAACCACTACTGGCCCGCACGCTCGTAAATCGACGTAAATAAGACGTAAATCGACGTGAAATACGAAGGCACGTAATTTTTTTCGTATTTTACGATCCTGGGTCGTATTTTACGTCTGAAGTGTAGCTTTGCGCATGCTCTTTGCGACGTAAATAACGAAGATCGTAAATTCGAAAGATTTACGTGTCTTCGTATTTTACGTCTATTTACGGCTTATTTAGATACGTTGATTTACGCAACATCGCTAGGTCATAATGACACGTGCACTGTGTGATTACACTCCATCATTTGACATTCGTTTAAGGAGCTTTTGAACATGCATCTTTATTAATTAATTAAGAATAATACCGCCGTTCAGGTTTGACGGAGCCGTCAATCTGTGTGAACTAAAGGTTTTGCCTATGGGAGGGTCTACGCAGTGTACAATTGTGGTTGATAGAGGTTGAGCTGTCATTAGACGCTTCGTGCTAAGAATGGATGGTTCGCTAGAACTGGTGAAAAACAACAAAGACCGGTTGCAATACACGGTAAGCAAGTAAGAATCTAGCTATCTAATTATGAAGTGTATGACTGACTAAAATTGATCTAAGTGGACTACATCATGCATTCTCTAGGCTGAAATTCGATTAGCTGCCTATAGTATTGGCAAGACCTTTTCTAGAGGAGACGTACAAAAAAGGCTTCTATGAGCTAAACTTCGATTCAAAAAGTAATGTCAACATGATAAGTTTTTAATGATGTAGTAGGCATAAATATGTTGACAGGCCTGTGGTCAAAGTCTACTGTAGAGTTGGTATTATGCAAGACATTCGGCATCGCATAAAACGCTATGAATGTAACACAGCTTAAGTGTTTATCGTTTTGCATTGTTGTATGCATTTTTGGGATAAATTTTGTCCCGTGTGCATCTAGACGATCGCGACGGCCTCGTCATCCTAGGAATTCCAGATCTGTATGTCACGCCACGTTACCAACGCAGTACTCATCACAACATCCACCTCTTGATCATGAACGTCACAAACTTAATTAGCTTATATCTATCTAATGTGTGACCCAGCGGATTGTGTATCACGCCCAAGCTTTCGAACAGCGCATGGTGACTCTCCACGGTGAGTGATGCACCACGTTCACGCTATCCAAATCTCAAGACGACTTCAGCATGTGGAAGTCAGTGTATTTCTAGCTAAGTTATTGTCCTACTCGCATATACTGGCGAGCCTGCCAAGTCTCGTTACAGCGATCCGTAATCCACGTGTATTCACTCGTTTTTTTTTTGTGCGGAGAAAGATGTCTTTTTCTTCTAGAATGGCCCTGCAGACTTCAAGTTTACTATCCCGAAAGTCATCATAATTGAATACACAAAGAGCGGACTTCAATTCCACGTCAATGTTTCTCTTGTTGCCATTACGTGCCCTACTAGCCACTAGAGTCTTTGCACTGGCAAGAGCCGTGCAGATAGCGGATGTGCGACAAAACAACGAGTGAACAACATGCGAAGTCCGGATCGCTGTAACTACACTTGGCAGGCTCGTCAGTCTACACGACTTCTTGGGCTGCTTTACATCGAAGCTTCTGCAAGTAGAACATCAAGATACATACTCTCGTATCTCCGCATCCATGCCGGGCCAGTATATACACTCTTTGGCTCGACTCATACAGCCGTTCATGCTTATATGAGCATAGTGAATTCTATCTAACATCGCTGCTCTCAAGCTATAAGGAAGAATGACTTTATCACCTTTAAAAATGATACTATTCTGATATAACAGCTCTTCTCTAATATCATAGTACTTCCAGATTGACTGTGAAACAATGTTCTTGTGCTCTGGCCATCCATTCTGAATAATATTTTTCAACTGCATCAGTGTTTCATCTGTATATGTTCCTTACTGTAACATCTCAATACTAGTTCGGGTCATAGGTAGATACTCTGTTGCATCCTCATCATCCAGATGTAGCACTTCTTCATCAAGGCATGCATCACTGCCTTCATCAGCTACATAGGCTCTCGATAAGATATCTGCTAAAAACATGTGCTTGCCTTTTCTGTAGACTACGGTCACATCATAACGCTGCGTGCATAGAATCATTTGTTACAATCTTTTGAGAAAAGAATGTAGCGGTTTCTTGTGCAAAGATTCAAGAGGTTTATAATCTGTTTGTATTCTGACTTGCCGTCCAAATGTGTATGTGTCAAACCTCTCTAGACCAAATAATATTGATAGCAGTTTATTTTCTATTTGCAAATATTGCTGCTCTGTAGAAGTTAAAGCACAATTGGCATAAGTCACTGGTTGTCCTCCTTGCATTAGTGCTACTCCAATTTTTAGTCCTGAGGAATCACACTGAAGAGTTGCTTTTTTTATTGTCATTAAGGTACTTGAGAACTGGAACCTGTGTGATTGCTTTCTTGATACTGTCCATCGCTTTGTCATGTTCATAAGTCCAAATCCACTCAACATCTTGTTTGGTCAGCTGTCCAAAGGTTCTTACATAGTTGCTAGTTGTGGGAGAAATTTTTCCGAATACGTGACCATACCAAGCATTGTCTAACTCCTGCAACATCTTTTGGTTTCGGCATCTGATGTATCGCTGTTATCTTCTTATGATCTGGTTTAATTCTTTCATCAGTCAGTAGATGCCCATGTATGCTACTGATCTTACTTTTAATCAAAACTTATACTTGTTCAGACAAATCTGTTTCTTCTGACATTGTTTCGAAAAAATCCCAAGTTTCTTGTCGTGATCCTTAACTGCTTCTGCATAGGTAATGCCACTTTCAATGGCCTTTTGTAACCGTTGTTGAAATATTTTTGGTGCAACTGAGATACCAAATGGCATTCTTCACCAACAGTATCTCCCAAAAAGTGTACCGAATGTTGTGAGTTTTTTGCGACTCCTTATCAAAAAGAACATGCCAGTACTCATTCCTGACATCTGAAATGCTGAAGACTTTCGCATTAGCCAATAGTGTTAATAAATTTTAAAACATTGGGATTTGATAATGTCTCATTTTCAAAACTGCATTAAATGACTTTGGATTCAAACATAATCGCAAACTGCCATTTAGTTTTTTGACAATTACCAAATTGGATTCTAATTTTGTAGGCTCTTCAATTCTTCCAAGTACACCAAGCTTCTCAAGACGATCGAGTTCTGCTTTCAACTTTCCTTTAATAGCAACGGGGATGAGTCTCACTGGCATTTTGTCTGGTTTCCTTGTTCGGTCAACATCTAGATGTATATCATTTCTTAGAAGACCAACTGTCTTCACAAATACTGTATGGTACTTTTACAAAATTGGGGGTGTGTGCTTAACTTTTATTGTCAGTGGCTATCTTCTGAATCATTTCATGGTGAACAGTTAACAAACCCATCAGTTGCACAGTAGCTTAGCTCCAAAATTATATTTTGCGCATCTTGTATCACAACAAATTCCACATCATACGTTTTCACTATTCTAGGATTTGTCACTTTCACTTTGCATTTGCCATATGGTTTAACTCTGCTTCGATCATGCAAAGTTATCATCTGTGCTGTGGGCATAATCTTGGTCTCTTAGGAAACCTCAATCTTTTTAAGCACGTTGCACGTGGCTCCCGTGTTAATCTGGAATTTGACACCTTTACCATTGATGTGCATGTCGTCATAGACTTGGCGCTGATAATTCCACCCATAGTTGTCTTTGCAGTGCATCAGCTGAACATCCTTTTGAGGCGGAGTCAGCGTAAACGTCAGACATTCATTATCTGCTACACTTTCATCTCTGTTTGTAGCTACATCTATTCGCTGTCGTGTGTTTGTCTGTCGTTTTAATCTGCACTTAGGAGCAAAATGATTTCATTTGTGGCAATTTTTTTGCCATATGCAGGACACTTGGCTGCGTTTCGTTCATGTGTCAAACCACAATATTTACAGTCTGCTTTGGGCGTGTTCTGACTCTGACCCGTGAGAGTCTTTTGTGTTTGTTTACGTTCCTTGCCTGATGACTTCTTAGAGTTCTCAAGCTTTTTTCGCCGTTTACTTACGGATTGTACAAACTCTTATTCTGTCATCACTGTCATCTGATGTCTGGTGGCCTCATAGATAATACACATGTCAAGGCATTCAGATAACGTCAAACATTTCTTTTGTAATAGTTGCTTTCGTAGCACAGTCGGTTTTATTCCATACACAATCTGATCTCTCAAACATTCATTTGCTTTTGTTCCAAACGAGCTAACCCTAATGCAGTAATATACTGATTAATTGCTTCGTTGTCTTTTTGCTGCCTACTCTGGAAATTTTAACGCTCGTATATCGTATTCGTTTCTCTTATAAAATGCTCTTCCATTTAACCAAGAACTTTTTGAATGTCCTGCTCATCAGCTGGCGTCTCAAACTGGAGCGTATTGTCTACTTCCAGAGCATCTGGTCTAATACACGTAATGAATGTGGCAACTCTGTACTCATCTGATTGGCTCTTCAGTGTTGAAACCAACTCATATGAGTCCTACACTTCCTTCCACTGCCTCCACTGCAAAGACACGTTGCTTGTCACTTTGAGTCGATGCAGCAACGAAACATTGTTTAGTAGTACAGACTTAATAGCTGTATCTTGCGCTTTCATTTCCGCAGATGTTACTTCAATTTTGTTGTCGTGTATATATGCATGTATATATACACGACAATATATTGTTGTCGTGTATATATTTACTGTATATATGCATGAATGCTTCTTGGAACGGTGTCTATACGTGTACCGTTGCAGCGCCACGGTTGTACAATGGAAACACGAGTGAGACACTCATATTTAACCAAACAACGTATATATACTGTATATATACTCTATAATATAATGTATATATACTGTATAATATACTGTATAATATAATGTATATATACTGTATAATATACTGTATAATATACTGTATGTATACTGTATAATATACTGTATATATACTGTATAATATAATGTATATATACTGTATATACTGTATAATATACTGTATATATACTGTATAATATAATGTATATATATTGTATATATACTGTATATATACTGTATAGTATACTGTATAATATACTGTATAACATACTGTATAATATACTGTATAACATACTGTATAATATACTGTATAATATACTATATAAGATACTGTATATATACTGTAGAATATACTGTATAATATACTGTATAATATACTGTATAATATAATGTATAATATACTGTATATATACTGTATAATATACTGTATATATACTGTATAATATACTGTATATATACTGTATATATACTGTATAATATACTGTATAATATAATGTATATATACTGTATAATATACTGTACAATATACTGTATAATATACTGTATAATATACTGTATAATATACTGTATAATATAATGTATATATACTGTATAATTTACTGTATAATATATTGTATATATACTGTATAATATAATGTATAATATACTGTATATATACTGTATAATATAATGTATATATACTGTATAATATTCTGTATAATATACTGTATATATACTGTATAATATAATGTATAATATACTGTATAATATACTGTATAATATACTGTATATATACTGTATAATATAATGTATAATATACTGTATATATACTGTATAATATACTGTACATATACTGTATATATACTGTATAATATACTGTATATATACTGTATAATATAACGTATATATACTGTATATATACTCTATAATATAATGTATATATACTGTATATACATGTATACTGTATAATATACTGTATATATATTGTATATATACTGTATAATATACTGTATATATACTGTATAATATACGTTATGCCCGACAAGGGGGGCATATTTCTTGTTATAGTTACAACAAGATTACTCTATAGTATGACAGTTGTTTACAAAGATTGATACAGTTACGCAATCTCCTTTAATAGGACAACAAGGTGACTGTTAATATCATTAGTGAACATCACTACTATTTGTCATAAATTAACATCGATTTGTGTCACCATTTCTGTGATGTCCGACAAGCAGTGGCATATTTCTAGTTGAAATTACAACACGATTGCTCTACAATATGACAGTTGTTTAGAAAGATTGATACAGTTACGCAATCTCCTTTAATAGGACAACAAGATGAGTGTTAATATTAGTAGTGAACATCACTAGTATTTGTCATAAATTAACATCGATTTGTGTCACCATTTGTGTGATGCCCGACAAGGGGGGCATATTTCTTGTTATAGTTACAACAAGATTACTCTACAATATGACAGTTGTTTCCAAAGATTGATACAGTTACACAATGTCCTTTAATATGACAACAAGATGAGTGTTAATGTTAGTAGTGAAGTTTATATTAGTAGTGAACATCACTACTATTTGTCAGGTGACACAAATCGATGTTAATTTATGACAAATAGTAGTGATGTTCACTAATGATATTAATACTCACCTTGTTATCCTATTAAAGGAGATTGCGGAACTGTATCAATCTTTGTAAACCACTGTAGCATTGTGGAGTAATCGTGTTGTAATTTCAACTAGAAGTATGCCACCGCTTGTCGGACATCACAGAAATGGTGACACAAATCGATGTTAATTCATGGCAAATAGTAGTGATGTTCACCATTGATATTTATGCTGACCTTGTAGTCCTATTAAAGGAGATTGCGTAACTGTATCAATCTTTGTGAACAACTGTCATATTGTAGAGTAATCTTGTTGTAACTATAACAAGAAATATGCCCCCCTTGTCAGACACAGAAATGGTGACACAAATCGATGTTAATTTATGACAAATAGTAGTGATGTTCACTACTAATATTAACACTCACCTTGTTGTCCTATTAAAGGAGATTGCGTAACTGTATCAATCTTTGTAAACCACTGTAGCATTGTGGAGTAATCGTGTTGTTATTTGAACTAGAAATATGTCACTGCTTGTTGGGCATCACAGAAATGGTGACACAAATCGATGTTAATTTCCGGTCAGGTGACTTCGTTGAATATCCACCTTCCCCAGCTTTGTTAGCCAATCAAAATATTTTTAGCCGTTAGACACACCCTTTAGGCGTGTCTATACATACGGGTAAAATTTTAGCGGCGCATGCGGCTAAGTAAGAAAATTTGCCGACAACGATGTCTGGGCGCTGCAGTGGCTTCGCAGATCAAGTGTACGCTTCAAATTTAGCCGGCCGATTTCTGTTTGAAACGACGGCTGATGATCTTTCTGACGAGGCCGACGCATATTTCGCGTCGGACTCGTCATCGGAAAACGATATGACGGAGAACGAGGAAGATCTTCTCGTGGACGAACACAGCGATGACGCTACGCTGTAAGTATAACGGTTAGATGTCAAATCCTTTCGTTTCTTTGTGATTCGCTGTTCAGTAAACGTTTTTGAAAGTGTTTGTAATATAGTGTATTATGATATTGACTCTCTAGGCTAGTCACGCAATACTAAGTGTACAAGTACTGTGTCTGCTTATATACTAGTGGTATTTGTACTACGCATGCGCAATGTAGTCTACTCCTGTTACATCCCCTTTCCAAAAAAATGTTCTAGCTAAGCTAGCAGTAAAGTCTAGACAACGTAATCCTTCAGGTAAGCAGGTTGTTTCACAACTCGTTTGCTGCGGGCGACATTCGTTGTTTCTGTGTGTTTGGAGATCGTTGCGGGTGTTATTCTGCTTTGTTGTGATGTCTTTATCTGTGTTGTCTGTTGTTTGGGTTTTGTTGTTGCTGGTGCTGCTCGTAGATGTTTTCTATTTCTGCGAAGAAGTCGTCCGTTTTCTGTAGTGACATCATAGGATCGGATACCTATTTGTCTCTGAACGGTTGCTGGTTTCCACTTGTGGTCGTAGGCATTGAGTGGTTGTATGTGGACAGCTTGACCAGGTTGTAGGCGAGGCAGATCCTTTGCTGTTTTGTTATAGTAATGGGCTTGCTTTGCTTGTCGTGTTGCTAGTTCCTGAAGAACATCGACTGGTATCTGAGGTTTCAGTAGCTTTGCAGTGGTAGGTAGAAGAGTTCTGGTTCTCCTACTCATCAGTCGCTGTGCTGGGCTAGTTTGCATTCCTGCTGTTGGCGTGTTCCTGTGATCCAACAGTGAAAGCCATGGGTCTGACCCAGTGATCTTTGCTTTTCCCATGATGTGTTTTGCGGTTTTGACTGCACTTTCTGCTTTCCCATTTGATTGGGGATACCCTGGACTCGAAGTGATATGGTCAAACTGATATGTCTTGGCAAAGTCTTTGAATTTATCTGACGCAAACTGTGGTCCATTGTCTGATACAACTGTTGATGGAATACCATATCTTGCGTAATGACTTTTCAGTTTTCTGATGACCGTGGCTGAGTCCATACTGTCCAAACGGTCTATCTCCCAAAAGTTACTGTAGTAGTCGACTGTAATCAGATAATGCTGATCTGAAAGCGTAAAGATATCCAGTCCGACTTTGCTCCATGGTCTACTTGGGATTTGGTGTGGTGTTAGCGTTTCCTTCTGCTGCTGTGTGCCAAGGGCTTGACAAACTTCGCATTGGCTGACAGAAGCTGCAATGTCAGCAGTCATACCGGGCCAGAATATGCATTCTCTGGCTTGACGTTGACATGCAACTATGCCTAGATGTGAGCTATGTATCTTTTGCAAGGTATTTGCTCTCATCGATTTTGGTAGGACACATCTATCATTTCTGTATATAATGTTATGTTGCACAACTAGCTCATCTCGATAGTTGTAATATGGAAGTAAATCCGGTGGAAGGTTGTTCTTGTTTGGCCATCCTTGTAGAATTATAAGCTTGAGTTGTTGCAATGTAGGGTCTTTCGCTGTTTCTTCTTGGATTGGTGCTATTGCCTCTGGTGTTAGCGGTATGTAATCCGCCATATTGATATGTTCGATTTCAATTGCAACATTGGTCTGTTGGTGTACCACTTCCAAATGGCTGGATGATGGTCCTTTGTCAGTAGGTAAATAGGCTCGTGACAGTGTATCAGCTAGAAACATCTGAGTACCACGCTTGTAGGTAACTGTGATGTCGTAACGCTGTAGTCTGAGAAGCATCCTTTGCAGTCGTTTTGGTGTCTTCTGTAGATGTTTCTTGACAATAGTTTCTAAAGGTTTGTGATCAGTTTCTACCAATACTGGTCTGCCGTAGGTGTAGTGGTGAAACCTTTCCATCCCATAGACGATTGCAAGTAATTCCTTCTCAATTTGAGCGTAGTTTTGTTCGGTCGTTGTCAGAGCCCTGCTTGCGTAGGCTACCGGCTTGCCTGCTTGCATGAGAGCTGCTCCCAGTCCTGTTTCTGACGCATCGCATTGTACTGTTGTCAGCTCAGCCGGGTCAAAGTATTGCAGTACAGGTGCTTCAGTAATAGCGTTTTTTATTTTCTGGAAAGCTTTGTCGTGGATATCAGTCCAATTCCATGCTGTATCCTTGTGTGTGAGCTGGCGAAGTGGCTCACACAAATCGGTCAGATTGCTAAGAAAGCGCGAGAGGTAATTGACTAGTCCTTGTATGCGCTGCACTCCGTGAACGTCTGTGGGCTTCTGCATATTTAGTATTGCTGTAAGTTTGCTGGGGTCGCGCTTCAAACCGTCGATTGTGAGCAAATGTCCAAGATAGGCAACTTTGCTTTGCCTAAACTTGAGTTTGTCGGCATTGATGCGGATTCCTTTGGAGCGGCATCGCTGAAGTAGTCTGTGGAGTTTGCGGTCATGGTCTGCTGTTGCATCATCCATGTTACTTCCTACTCCAGTGATCAGGATGTCATCTGCAATTGTATGCACTCCGGGCATTCCGTCTAGGGCTTCGTCTAGTCGTCGCTGGAATACTTCCGGTGCAGGTGAGATACCGAAAGGCATCCTCTTCCATTTGTAGCGTCCAAATGGCGTCTCAAATGTCGTAAGTAAGCTAGATTCTTCGTCTAATTTAACATGCCAGAATCCATTACTTACGTCGCAAACGCTGAACATCTTGGCTTGCGATAGTTCAGGCAGCAGATCATCGATGGTGTGCATCGGATAGTGACTGCGTCTCAGTGCCTTGTTTAAGGGCTTGGGATCGATGCACAAGCGGAGTTTTCCGTTCGGCTTCTTGACGGCGACGAGGCTAGATATCCACTCGGTTGGAGTGTCCACTCGTTCGATCACGTCTAGTCGTTCCAGTCGCTGCAGCTCGTCTTTCAGCTGTGCTTGTATAGCAATGGGCATTTTTCTTAGAGGCATTTTGACAGGTGGTACCGTGGGGTCAACATCTAGATGTAGCATTCCAGGCAGTTGACCAACAGTGCTGCTATCGAAAACATCTGCGTATGTTGCAAGAAGTTGCTTTACGTCAGATGTGGTGTCCGTGGTTGTCTGCGGTTTGCAAGAACCAGGTGCTGTCTGTTCGTGTTTGACAGTACGTACGTGGTCGAGGTGTACGCTGATAAGTCCTAGTCGCTGCGTCGCTCCGGCTCCTAACAGAGAGGTAGCTGCTTCGTTGTCTGCGACGACAACGAATTCCTCAATGTGTTGTTGCTTCGTTTTGGGGTTGATGATTGGCAAAGTACACCTACCCAGAGGTTTCAGTCTGCTTTTGTTGTAAAGAGACAAAACTTTGTCAGATTTCTGTAGTACGGTCCCTGGAGGAGTTTCCGACTTTCTGATAACGTTGCACGTAGCACCCGTGTCTAATTGTAGACGTATTGGGCACCCACCGACTGTCATTGTGGCGTACAGTTGATTGACATGTGTCTCCTGGCTATTTTGAAGAGAATGGGCTGTATCCGTGTTTCTGGTATCGGTCAATGTGATTGTCATCAAGTAATTGGTTTGGTCTAACTCGTCGTCTTCCATACGGTGTATGCGGTACTGTTGTTTTGGGGGAGCTGTCTTCTTTTGTGGTTGTTTCTGTCGGCAAACGGAAGCAAAGTGGTTTGCTTTGCCACACTTGGAGCATGTTTTGCCTAGTGCGGGACATTGTCGTGGACCTCTGTCATGTCGTCGTCCACAATACTGACATGTCTGCGGTACCCTAGCGGTTACCGTGGCTTGTCTTCTCCTGTTGCGTGTGCTGTACGCGGTCAGTGCATGCACGTCATCGCTGAAGCTAATGGCTTTGGCTTGTGCGGATGTCGACTCTGCGGCACGGCATATGGATATCGCGGTCGCCAAAGTTAATTTAGCTTCTTGCAGCAGTTTCTGACGGGTGTCATTGTTGCGTATCCCATGGACTATCTTGTCGCGCAACAATTCATCTTGGATCGCACCATAATTGCATGCACGAATCATGCTTCTTAGCGAAATTAGGTAGTCATCAAAAGGCTCACCTTGCTTCTGTGCTCGCTGCGTGAGCTGGTACCGTTCGTAGATCACGTTTGTTTTGCTGAAGCAGTACGCTTCCATATGGCGAAGCACTACTGCCATATCATTTCTATCTTCACCTTCTGCGAAGGGCAAGGTGTCCAGAACCTCGAGAGCTTCTGCCGGCAGGCATTGCTGGAAGGTCGCCACTCGCTCCTCGTGCGATCTTCTGGTCATTCGGGACGAGACCTCGAAAGATTCCCATCTTCTGCGAAACGTTCGCCAGTTTTGTGCCAAGTTGCCTTTTAGATTCAATCTCTCCGGCAACGGGACTGTCACATTCGTCAAATGAACGAGATCGCGTGGCTCCGGTGACTCTTGTACTGTGCGTGGCTCCGGTGACTCTCGTACTTGCGTAGCCGTAGACATTGTTGCTCATAAACAGTCTGCTGCGAGTCACTGCACTTCTGACACCATGTAATATAGTGTATTATGATATTGACTCTCTAGGCTAGTCACGCAATACTAAGTGTACAAGTACTGTGTCTGCTTATATACTAGTGGTATTTGTACTACGCATGCGCAATGTAGTCTACTCCTGTTACAGTGTTTAAAAGTTTGGGAGTTCACCGTTGGGAAGAATCTAAATGAGGCCCATAGTAACGGTGTTGGTCGCCGCTACATTCCCGGATGTGTTTGTTGCAAACGTAATACATAGCAATCTGCAGACAGTTTTCTAATATTATATGTATTTCTTAGCTCACCAGACGAAGCTGCTACGCTCCACGAGGAAGATCTTCCAGTTCACGTTGACAGAGATGACGCCACTCTGTAGGTAAAACAGTTATGTGTGTAATTCTTTCCTTTTGTCGCGATATGCTGTTTATTAGACCGTTTCCATAAAGTTTTTTTGCAATTTATCTGTTGCTGTTGTGAAGATTTTGAGTTATGCGCATAGCAACACACGTATGTTGTGGTTGCTATGGGTGGGTACCCGGATGTATTTGTTGCAGATCTCATAAATTGCTACCATGCAAACATTTTCTAACATTTTTATACATTTCTTAGCCCTCCTTCACTTCAACAGCATTTTTTGCCATCTCCATCTACTCCTCACTCTGCTATGCCACATCCTCACTCTACTACACCACCTCCAGTTCTACCACCTTCCAGCCCATCTTGTCTTCCTTCGTCATCGTTGTCAGCGTCTCGTCGTTATCGTCAGCCACGTCAACGGCCAAGGATAGCCACTCGTCGGCCTCAACAACAGTCGTCGTCTGATTCCGACCCTGAGCCAGCCCAATACCTTGATCGCCGCTCCGATCCACTGAACATCCAGAAGTTGTCTGAGTATCCACCTATTGATACTTATCAATTAAATTTACCATCATTTCTACCATCGAGACAACCTGGATTCTACTTTCCTCCAACATATCCAACTGACGCCATCGGAGTCTTCAAACTGTTCTTCATCGATGAAATGCTGGAGACCATCAGAATGTATATGTTTGATGTCTTTTGTGTGCGTTTGTTATTACGTTATAATAATTTTTAGAAACAGCAACATCAACGGTGAAGACAGTTGCAAAAAGACTTACTGTGGAAAATCAGGAGGGCGCCGAGGGAAGGGGAGTTTTCGTTCATTGACGCTTGCGGAGATGAACTCATTCATAGGGCTCATGATATACATGGGACTTGTAAAGAATGTAATACAACAAAATTCTTTAGTAGTTTCTTCTTAATTATATATGTATTTATAAGGTTCCTGAGCTCTCTGAATACTGGTCCACAACCTTTCCATTTCACGGATTGTGGGCCAGACGGTTCATGACACGCAATCGTTTTGTCGCTATACTGTCGGTCCTGCAGATGGAGAATCCTCGCACTGACAAGGATCGAGGGACTGACCCTTTGAGAAAAGTTAGAGGCCTCATTGAGGCCATGCCCCTCAACTGCATCAAATATGGTCAGCCCCATGCCCGTGTCTCACTTCACGAGCGAATGGTCAAAGCAAAAGGTTGTTTTGGCTTTAGGTATGTAGAAGTTTCTAACGTAAAAATTGGGAATTAACTAAATTTGTTTTGCTGTTATTAGGCAATACATAAACAACAAACCCGTCAAGTGGGGTGAAGTTGTATTGGGTATGCTATTCCATCTCCGGCTACACATACAACTTCGAGATACACACGGGCAAAGAGCGACAAACATCGGATGCGGCGAGGACAGCAGCAACAACATCAGCTGCAACAACAACAACTGCAGCAACAACATCAGCTGCAACCACATCACGATCGGCTGGCTCGGCTCGGAAATGACAGAAGACGACACGTCAACCAGCGGATGACACAAGTGTGATCCATCGTACTGTCATGCGTATGATGGATCCTCTCCTTGATCAGGGGTACACTGTATACACAGATCAATTCTACACATTTGGGCCTCTGTACAAGGAGCTTTACAGTCGGGGTACAATGACTTGTGGTACCGTCCAGAAAAACAGGAAGGGTGTTCCTCACTATTTCACGTGTCTTTGGGAAGTCACCACGAGGTAGCCATAGCAAATAAGTTTATTAGCAAATACAATTATAGTTTTCTTTTAGGTTCATTCCGATATGATCGTGACAACGAATTGTTGGTCATTCAGTGGGTGGACCGGAGCGTGGTGACGGTAATGAGCACACTTCATTCAGGACACCTCTATACTCCCTGCGACAGATTTGCCAAAGATCGTGCAAAGTATGAGGGGCACCACAAGATAACCATTTTCAGACCTGAGGCTATTGGTGATTATAACATCCATATGGGCGGAGTTGATAAATCCGACCAGATGATAAAATATTATGAAGTCCTTCACTAGAGCCTCAAGTACTGGAAGAAGATCTTTCTGCACATGATTGACTTAGCCGTATGCCATTTCTGGAGTACGGCTTCTCAAGGGTAAGAGGCTGCTGTTCAAACTGAAGTTGCTTGATTCATACTCTGAACATATATACGTGGAGGTAAAAGACAGATGATTCATTGCCTAGCGATGGATTAGTTTTAGCGAGTGAAATCATGCCACCTGGGAACCCATTTGAGGTAACCAGACATGTAGGACGTTCTGCGTTGTTTCTAGGCAGTGTAACTTGCTTCTGTATATATGTGATTCGCCAATTCGAGGACGTTACTATGATAACTTGCACTTGATAGGTACTGACGAAGATCAGAGTACAATATAGCACTAGCTTGCAGTCCCAGAAACAGTTATGTCTAAAGTAACACAACACACACGCATTGCTACTTCATAGCTGAAATGTCTAAATCAGAAAGCAGAGATTGTTCTACCTCATTTGTAGTTGCAGTTGATGAAGACGTGTATATATCGTCTATCTAGTGATCCTAAAGAAGTGAAGATGTTGTTTGTCGAAAATGACACTGATGCTGAAGCTGATGGTTTACGTCAGATAATTGAAAAACAAGCAAATGAAATAGTGAAACTTGAAAACAAGATTAGAGTTCTCGTGTAAGGCCTTGGCAAGTTGCATCAGCAAAGTTGAGTTGCAAGGAATCACTCAACACAGAGCCAAATGAAAAAATCAAGTTTTACACAGATTTTGTGTTGATAAATGTGCTTGATACAGTGTGGAGTTGAATTGAAGCATCAACCAAGAGTACTACTCTGTATAGCAAACCAAAAATCAGACCATGGTACATCAAGTGATGTAAGCTCATGAGCTCACCGACTTCCATGAAGGGTTGAATAGGCTGTTCGAATTCTTTCTGACTCTAGTTCGATCCTCCGCGACGCCTCGTAAAGACCGAAAATCACGTTCCGTTCGTCTAGATGTTGATGATGCTACTTACAGTCCACTTGCCTCTAAATCTTCTCACCTTCTTGGTTCTCGCGATGACTCGCTTCGTAATTCGTTTCGTCCTCATCATTCCGTTCAATTGGAAAAGTACTGGGGAAATGATGGCGAAGATATCAACATTGGGTTACTTCATGATCGGTCAGTCGTTGAACTAGAAAGATGGTCTGAGGCCCTAACACTCTGTCATGCTGCAGTCGCCTAGTCCGGTCCTACACATACTGAGTAGAGAGTGTTACTTTCTTCTGTTGACCAATAAGTTATCTGGGAATGTTTTGAACAAATTTTGCATGATCAGTTAGCTAAGTCCTAAGAACCATGTTCGGTAATATACGCACAAATTGATGTATATTCAGCAGGAATCTCATGAAGCTCTGTCTGCCTATTGTTCGCAATCTCGACGCACGTAATTACAGTTACAAAGCTGTCAAGATTGTGTTCTGTTCGATTTAACTATTGTCACTTGGTTTCAGAAAGGTCTTCGCCCAGAGTTTCAAATGGAATTAGAGCGTGATCATCCGACAAAGTTAAATGCAGTGTATAGCGCCGACAAAACCGAATGCATTTTCAACGAAACCGCATTCCTGTTGATGATGACCATTGTTTCGTTGTTCGTCAATCACATCTGCAACCGCGATCTCGCCCGTGCACAAAAATAAGTTCCTGACATTCAATCAGCCTACTACTTCATCGTTCTATAACAAAGCGGACGGCGCTCAATCAACTGATCGTGAGGTGTTTTAACAGTTGATTTTGCAGCAGTCACAAATACTGGCATAGCAGGTGAATTTTTGAAACTTTTTCAATCTCAGTCTTCCTATTTTCGTAAATCTGCAGGTTCTTCGTCTTCTTCCAGTTTCGTGATAATTGTCTCTATTGTCACAAATACTGTCACCGCTGAATGCCGAAAACATCTAGCAAAAGAAGCCAATTCACGCCCACCACCACAACCACTTCGTCTGCCTATAATCAACGCCAATTGCGCTGTCATTGGCTATGCAAATGGCTCGGTTACCTTTACAGAGCATGACTCCGCTGTATCTATTTCTTTATCGATTTTAGGTGTATTCACAGATCAGGATAGTACCGCTTCAGTTACTGATCTAAGCAATTCCGTAGGTGGTCTTTGTGTTTTCACGGTCTCAATTACAACATTCGCTATCTTGGATGCGACAACCGTTACACTTTTTGATTTTACCGACACGGATCTGTCGTTGGATACAACATCTCCTTGCTGTGACTAGTCTGCTATAGCTCGTCTGTTTCGATTAACGACCGCCTCCCGTCTACACAACGGTTTCAACTTAGTAGGCTTCTTGATGATCGAGTATTCCGATGTGTTTGAACAACATTCGGACGATGTGAGTCGTACTTTCGTGTTGACACATTACATCGACAATGGAGATTAGAACACATATTTTACTTAGATTTGCCTAGCTGATGTGTATTTCTTATGTATTACAATGTCAACTACACTTGTGCTTTGTTTTTAGATTTAGCTGTACATGTGTAACAGGTTGCCCACAGCACGTCTCTCGAATGGGTCCTGCTACTTGACGGGATGGCCGTAACACACACACCAAGAGTCTATTGTCTCGGACTACCGTTTACATAATCGCGCAACGTGTCTACAATACTCTAGCTCCTCCCAACATTTATACGTTTCTAACACCCCCAACTATTACACTTTTCCCCCTTACTTCCTTGACTACAGAACTTCAAGAACATGAACACAAACAAAATCAATCACCAAGGACTGTCAAGTCAAATCAAAGTCCGCCAATCGTCTGGGTAACATTACTTGTCTCCTTGGGCGTCCTTCTGCAAGCTGTTGAAGTGGCTGTACTGGGGGTTGTACAGGAATTTGGTAAACTTCTTCAGCATACACTTGTTCTTCTTCCATTGATACTCTTCTGTTTTTCTTAGGTGTGGATCTTGTGATCTTGTTACGAATTTTCACATTCCTGTCGTTGAACGGCTGCACAGGTTCTTCTAACGTCAGATCTTGATCTTCAGAATGTCTATTCTTGGCTACCTCTCCTTGATAAAATTTTTTGTCTATAATAGAGTTTTAAACCGTTCACATGCACTGGTTTTTGACCTGTCCCCCCTAGCTGTATGATAACATTCGGTGCATGGTCAATCACCTTCACGATTTCATATGGACCTCGAAATTTTGCACTTAATTTGGGAGACAGTTCTCTTTTTACTGCCTGATGATGCAGTAAGACCCACTCCACTGCTTTTATTTGAAACCATGACTTTTTGTTGCGTGGTGACGATTGTAGCCTGTCTGTTGTCGAGCTTGAGACGCTGTGATCTCCTGGTCAAAAATTTGTTTAGTCTGTGCCATTGTTTCAGCTAACTTCTTTGCGTAATTAGTTGCTAATTCTATCTCTGGCAAAGAGGAAATACTGGCTTCCACCGGTAATCGAACTTGCCTACCAAAGCACAACTCAAAAGGAGAGATACCAGTCAACATGTGCTTTGAAGTGTTATAGGCGAATACTACTAGAGAAATCCCTGATCAGGCCCTACATACTTCGACAAAGCATTAATCAATGTTCGATTGAGCCTTTCCACCAACCCATCTCCTTGTGGATGGTAAGGGTCGTTGTTCTTCGTACTTTCAAAATATATTTTTTGATCGCTATAGATAGTCATCGGCATTCCAAATCTCAATATTTCCGTATTGACTAACGCTCGTGCAGTTGTCGACGCCATCTGGTCAGGGAGAGGAATCGCCTCTGCCCATTTTGTGAAATAATCGCTGACTACAAGGAGATACCGATTTCTTCCTGACGACAAGGGAAGTGGGCCAACAAAGTCCATTCCCCACATTTCAAATGGTTGGCCAATAAGGTTGGATTGAATTGGCGCAGACGCTCTTGCTTGTGCTCTATTCTTTGCCTGACAAGCATGGCAACTCTTTACTCACTCAGTTGCTTGTAGAGTGTACCATGGCCACCAAAACCTTGTAGTAATTTTCTCCAAAGTCTTTTGAAGCCCGAAATGTTCGCTTTTGAAATGGCTGTTGTCTAAGACTTCAGCAACCAAAGCATTTGGTAACACCACCGTTTTTGACTTTGATGACATTCCTGCCTTGCTCCTACTCGTTAGAGTACTCTTTTTATTTGTAGTTGAGGCTAAATCTTCTTTAATGCCAACCACCATCGATTCTTTGCCCATTGTGTTGGCACCTGTCTTCTCCTAGGAAAATCATTCATCACTAGTGAGAGCAATGGATCGTCTTCTTGCAATTGTCGTAACTCTTGGGCAGTTCTGGATATTCCAATACTAGAATCTGTCTTACTTTGTCTTCTGAGGTCAACTTGAAAACAAGATGGGAACATGCTTTCAGGACACTCAAACTTTCCCTTCTCCTCTGTACTCTGAACTGGATGATCTCGAGACAAAGCATCTGCATTAACATTCTCACGACCTGGTCGGTGTTGAATTTGCCAGTTGTATTCCTGTAACTGCATTATCCATCTAGCAATGCTCCACTTAGGCTCTTTGAAAGACTTCAACTAAGACAACGGTTTGTGATCAGCTGTTAACACAAACTGGTTAACATAGAGATATGGTCTGAAATATGACACAGCCCACATAATTGCTAGTGCCTCTTTTTGAATAGTAGAGTAGTTTCGTTTAGGCTTCCTCAAAGTACGACTTGCATATCCAATAACACGCTCTACTCCGTTTTGGCATTGAGAAAGCACTGCTCCGATACCAAAATCAGACGCATCGGTAGCCAATTGAAAAGGTTTTGCTTCACGACTCAAATCCGAAAACGCCACAATAGGATCACTCACCAAACATGATCTCATACATTCAAAGGCTGCATTGCATGCGACTGTCCACTCAAAACGACTATTGCGTTCAAGCAATCGAAACAATGGAACAGCCATCACTGAGAATCCTGAAATAAACTTGCCGTAATACCCTGCCCAACTTAGGAAGCGTCGAACAGCTGTCACATCTTGAGGAACTGGAAAGTTCCTTATAGTTATTAGGTTCCGCTCTGCCGGTATAAACCCATCCTTTCACACCACGTGGCCTAAATATTCCACCGAACTTTTCACGGCGAAGCTTTAGTCCAGCTTTCTGCAAGCATTGAAGTACATTGGTAAGCCGCACAAGATGACTATCAGAAGACTTTGAGAAGACAAGCACATCATCGAGGGAAACAAGACAAGCCACGCCTTGTATGCCAGAAAGAACTAAGTCCATCAACCGTTGGAAAGTTTCAGGTGCATTGGTAAGCCCAATAGGCATTACATTAAACTCAAAAAGACGTCGATGGCATATGAAGGCAGTCTTGTGTCGATTATTTTCGTCAACAAGAACTTTCCAATAACCGCTTGCTAAGTCAAGATGGTTGAAGTTTTTTGCACTTCCAAGAGCATCAAGTTTAGTCATCGACTCTTGGCAAATAGTAAGAATCCCGACTTGTGACTGTATTTATTTATCTGTAATCTACACAGAATCGATGCTTACCGTTCTAAGAAATGAGTCTAAGAATGATTCGTGCAAGTGTCCAAACGACGAAGAAAATGTATCATGAAGTTCCGTCGCCCCATTCTTTGTATTGTAGCTAGTGACTGTGTACTTGACAACCAAATAACAACTTCACGAGTTGAATCCCACCTAAAGTCAACTATTCACTAGTCGCATACTTACAATATGATCTATATTATACTGTGCTAACTTTCTTCGCTACTCAGTGTGGAAGATCGCGCAAACTATGGAGAGAATTGGCACCGTTTCAACAAAACTGGAAGATCAACCAGCATGCAGTGAATATCTCCATCGAAGCACTCGAGGTAGCAGTAGCAGACTTACTGAATCACTCAAAGTATATCTTAGCCACAGCTTGTCATCGCATTTTCGCTGGATTAGAGTGCACGATTTTCTCGAGCAATGAGGACTAATCAACTATCAAACTGAGGCATAAGGCAAACTTTCTATGGTTCCACCTTTTCAGTATTCTTACTTCTATTACTTGGCTGACGCGCCAACTGGAATCAAAACATTTTAACATCCGAAGTCTTTACACGGTTAAATATTTAACTAGTGTGTGTGTGTGTGTGTGTGTGTGTGTATGTGTGTTTGTATGTGTGTTTGTATGTGTGGTAGTGTGTTTGGCGTGTGTATGTTTGTGGTGTGTATGTAGTGTGTGTGTGTCGTTTATGAGTATGTCTGGTGTTATGGTGTGTTTGTGGCGTAAGTTAATGTGGTTTTGTATATGTGTATGTGTGTTATTGTGATTGTTGTGTGTTGTGTGTGTTGTTTGTGTATTGTATGTCTGAAGTGCGTGTTGTGAAACTTGTGTATATTTGTGTGTGCTGAGTTGAGTGTGAGTGTGAGTGTTCTCTTGTCAGTGTTGTCTGCTTTTGTGTGTGTTTTTTGTGAGTCTTGTGTGTTGTGTGTGTTGTATGTGTTGTCTGCTGTTTTGTGTGTTGTGTGTTGTTTAAGTTGTGTGTGTTGTGTTAATTGTGTATATTGTGTGTTGTATGTCTTGTGTTAGTTGTGTGGATTGGGTAGGTAGCATGTGTTGTGTGTGTGTTGTTTGTGTGTCTGCATATGTGAATGTGTGTGGTTTGTGTGTTTATGAAGTGTGATGTGTGAGGCGTGTGTGTGTTTTGTGTGCTGTGCGATTTGATTGTGGTGTGTATTGTGTGTGTTGTGGCTGTCGTGTGTGTTTTATTTCGTTTTGAGTGTTGTTGTTTGAGTGCTTATTGTGTTTTGTCTGTGTTTTGTTGTTTTATATGTTAGGTGTTGTGTGTGTTATGAGTGTCGTGTGTGCTGTGTGTGTTATGTGTTGTGTGCGTTGTGTGTGTTGTGTGTGTTGTGTTTGTTGTGTGTGTTGTTTGTGTTGTTGCGTGGTGTGTATATTTGTGCATTTGTGAGTATGTGTGATTTGTGTATTTGTATGGTTTGTGTGTAATGTGCGTAATGTGTTTGTGGTAAGTGTGTATTTTGTGTCGTGTGTTGTGGGTGTGTCTTATGTGTGTGTTGTGTGCGTGAGTTGTGTGAAATATATACAATAAATACAATACACATATACAAATATATATACAAATATATATACAAATATTTATACAAATATGTACACAAATATGCATTCAAATATGTATACAAATATATATAATATACAGTCATTAGTGATAGGTCAAAAAGCAATGTCTGTCAGCGGATGACACGCAGAAAGGTGGTACTTTGACACCGATATCGGGTTTTGGTGTTTTTTCTATCTAAGCCGGATAAGACAATGCAACGTTCTAACCGCTCTGCTAAAATCGGGATGTGTGAGTTATCCCGGAAATTTGGTTGTTGTTGTTGTTGTTGTTGTTGTTTTTGTTATTGTAAGCATTGTATTTGTTGTTGTTGGTGTAGTTGTTTACAAGAGTTGTTGTTGTTGCATTTGTTGTTGATGCACTAGTTTTTTTTGTATGTCTTTTTGATGTTGGTAATCGAGATGTGGCCAACCTGTACCACTTTTTGGGTTGATGCACAAAACTGTTGTACAGGTTCGTCGACATCGATTCCAGTCAACCCTAGCATAAGCTCACACCTGAAGACTTTCTGCGTATAAAGCCCTTTTGCTCTTGAGAAGTGAATCTTGAGGATGTTGTTGTTTAAGGGCAGTAAACAAGAAGAACCGGAAATGGAAAGTCATTTGAAATTTGAAAGTAATAATGATAGCATCACCAAAGACAAATCTAGATAAATCTTGCCCGCAAGATCGAGAAGATTATTACCAGTGGAAATAAGTATCAGATGCTAAAGTTTGGTCGAAAATATGACCGAGAGTATCGACAAAATTACTGAAAACAATTGACTCGACGGGTCCAGAGTCAAATAAGCAAGTGAATAGCTCTGCAATTTCAATATTAAGCTTACACATAAGTACCGTAAACGAGTGACAGGAACCAGGTGTCGTCCGAAGTGTGTAGATAAGAGCATTCTGTTAATCGGCAGTAGGCAGTTGTTTAGTACACAAACCACTATAAACTTGAAAAGGCGTACTTTTGTCTCTACGCAGGCAGAGTATCTCACAAGAAGAACGAATGGTAAGTAGTGAAATTACTTACAAAACCTAGTCAACGGCAAGATGATTCACGGCAGTGGCGTAGCCAGGCATCTATTTTACCGGGCATATGCCCGGGCAACTTTTTGCTTTGCCCGCGTATTTTAGGTGACATAAATTCAAGTTCAACGCATTTCTATAAACAGTCGGGAACACCGTGATAGAGGAGTCCCGTTCACGGAACTGTCCCGGATGCCGACTAATATCAATTCTCAGCGTCTGATTCGTTGAATTCGCTCAATGCAGGAGAAGATGGATGCGTCAGAGTCTAACGCTAAGCGTAGAAGGCGAAAGCGACATACTGTGACTCTGAATGACTTTTGGGACCCAAAAGGTATCATTTCTCGTAGATACCAGTGTAATGATTTGGTGTACTTGTAGAAAATGTTTGTGGTTAATTAGAATTGAAAACGGTGACAAAACGGGCGATTCAGACGATATGCCTAACAAAATTCAGCAAGCCATACCTGAAAGCGCTGAGTCTGCCTACGAAGCCCCGGATGATTTTGGTTCTGGAGAAGACATGGCAAATACCGAGCCTGGTAATGCTAGGAGTACTGTGTGTTCAACATCTTTGGAGATCATATCAAGTACATATGTACATATTCTTTCCAGGCATTCATGATTGATTTATGTTGTGTTCTCTACAGAGTTGGACATTTCCACGAGGTTTCAGAGCGGCCCTTCCCAACCGGTCTGTCAGTTTCCTTCTAAAAATTTTGGAAAGGGAAAACACTCATGTAGAAGATCGTTTGTTGCCACCTGGTACACAACATATCCATGGTTGGAATACTCGATAAAATTTGACCGAGCCTACTGCTTTGCCTGTCGTCATTACTGCCTTGGCAGTGCAAGCGGCCGTGCCGACACAGCGTTTACCAGTATAGGTTTCGGCGACTGGAAGCATGGTACTGGTAATAAAAGAGCATTTCTGATCCATGCCAGTTCGGCACATCACAGGAATGCTATGGCAGAATGGCATGAGCGGCGACTGGATGACTGTAACAGAAAGCGTCGACGAGTTGAAGACTTCTTTGCAGAAGAAGATGAACGCGTTGTTCTTTCTAACAGACACTATTTAAAATGTCTGGCGGAGGTTATCCTCTTGTGTGCTAAACAGAATCTTGCACTTCGTGGGCACGATGAATCGGAGGAGTCATCGAATCCAGGCAATTTTTTGGCTGTATTTGAGCTTCTTGCAAGGCATGATCACGAATTGTTCAAACGAATTGAAACGCTCCCCGGTAACGTAAGTTATAAGTCTCCAGAGATTCAAAACGCTTTGATCCAGTTGATGGCTGATATGGTACGAGAGAAAATATGCAGTGAAGTACAAAGGAGTGGCTATTTTTGTCTTATTTGCGACGAAAGTAAAGATGTAGCAAAGAATGAACAGCTTGCAGTTGTTCTGCGCTATGTTCTAGACGGGACTGTTCATGAGCGGTTTATATCTTTCACACCTCTTGGCAACCTTGCAGCAGACGGGATAGCAGAGGAGATCTGTCAAGTGTTGACAAGGAACAAACTTAAATTGCAGAACTGCATTGCTCAAACCTACGATGGTGCTAGTGTCATGAGCGGAAAGCACACCGGCGTTCAGAAGAGAATCAGAGACATTGCTCCGAAAGCCGTCTACACGCATTGCTACGCACATAGGCTGAACCTTGATGTCGTTGATTCTGTAAAGTCCGTTTCCTCGGCGAGTGTGTTCTTTGACGTCCTTCAGAGGCTGTACGTCTTTGTTTCATCTTCTGCTGTTCACCCAATTTTCTTAGAAGCTCAAAAACGTCACTATCCGCAACGTTGTGAGAGCGTCACGCTGAAGAGACTTTCAGACACACGATGGACCTGTCGAATAGACTCTATACGAGCAATGCTTAAATCCTTTACAGCAGTAGTCGATGCCTTATCCTCTTTGACAAATGCTAGCAACAGCGAAAGAGCCATTTTAGCTGCAGGTCTATTGTCACGAGTGAAATCGTTAGAGTTTACTTCAAACTTGGTTATTTTCGAAAAGCTGCTGACTATTACAAAAAATCTGTCCGATTAGTTGCAAGCTGAAGATTTAGATCTGTCTGGAGCCGTTGATTTGTTAGAGACTGTGATAGAGCAATTGGTGGAGACCAGGGAATCCGGGTGGGACGATACATGGCAGCAAATTCTTCACTTGGCACAAACCTGCAGCGTTAATATGGATGTTTCTGATGGATCACGCAGTCGTGGTGATCCTGGACTTGTTACCGGTCGTCGCACTCGGAAACAAAAGGAAATTACTGATTGCATTTTAACAGAGACTACTGGGCAGCGATTAACTGATTATTTCACCAACGATCAAGATCCCCTGGATGACGTGGCAAGAACGAAAATTCATTTACGACGAAAGCTTTTCTTACCGGTGATAGACCAAATGCTGCAGGAACTGGAATCAAGATTCAGCAACGATGGACGATCCCTTATGAAGTCAATTCAGGCTTGTAGTCCACAGTCCCGAAACTTCCTTCAAGCAGACGCCATTAATGCCTTAGTGGTACATTACGACATAAACCGTGAGGAAATTGGTTATGAAACTCATCAGGCAAGAAAATTTCTTAATGCATCTATGTGTGAAATGAAGTCTATCGCCGACGTCATTAGAGTTCTTACGCCGGTCAAAGCAGCTTTTCCGCATCTTATATCTGCTTTGCAGATAGCGTTGACTGTTGGGGTGACATCTGCCTCATGTGAGAGAACTTTCTCAAGTTTGAAGAGGCTGAAGACTTACACGAGACAATCGATGCTGCAAAGCCGAATGAACAGTCTAGCGATTTTGACCATAGAGAAAGATGTAGTTGAAACGTTAGATTTAGAGAGGGTAGTTACGAAATTTGCAAGTTTAGAATTTGGAAGATGCCGAAGATTAAGTCTAGTTAGCAAAAGCACAAAATTTTAGTGCTCTATAGAACAGCTTGTATTCTAACTGAGCTAATTATGAGTACATGATTAGGTTTTGTTCGATTGGTTTGTGAAATTGATGGATATGGGCAATGCCCGGTCAGTCCCTAAGGGCATGGCTACGCCACTGTTCACGGCCCAGAAGCAGACCAGGAATAGTAGACTCTGTGTACAACGAGATCGTCAAAAAGTGAGTGTTACAATCGAGGTTCCGCATGGTCTAGAAGGTACCCCGGGGCCCACCCCCACCAAATATGGTTTATTGGCGTACTTTTTAAGTATTTTACTTTCAATTATCCGAATACACGGTGTTCAATTATTTGAATTTGCATTGATTAATAATTTGAACTCAGCGTTAAATTATTCAATTCAGGCAATCATTATTTTAATTGGGCTTACAGTACAATTATCCCATTCACACGTTCAATTATCTGTTGCTTACAGCTATTGTGTAATATCAAGGAAACATGAATGACTTACATAGTCTGTGTTTGGGCAGCTGATAAAATATTATCACTCATCAGCTGTCTAGAAGCAATAATTTGTTATTAATCTTAACATTAACATGAATTTCCATTTTGTGTTGTAACAATAATTTCCTTTGCACTAATCTTGGTGTCCCACTTTTCCGCGGAAGTCTAACTAAGCTGTTTTGAACGAACTAAATCTACATATCTAGAAAGCCTACAACAACGCTTTGCTCCGTCAATCGCGGTGTAATTCGAACTACTACACCTTGCCATATTCCTTTAATCAATCATTATTCTTCAGCTTAAGCGTGAGTGAAAAACGTCATAAAACAAATGAACGAATAAAATAGTTATTTCTGTATTTGGTACTTCTAACTAGGACAGAACATCGGACAATTTAATGCATGAGTCGGATAATTGAACGCCCGATTCGGATAACTGAACGCCTTATTCGGATAATTGGTTGCCTAAATAGGATAATTAGATGACTAGTTCGAATAATTAAACGCAAAATACTATAGTTGTCTTAAATTCTTCGCTCACTCGTTGACTATGATAATCACGGAACGATCGCTGTATAGTAACGTGATAATGATTAGGTAGCAATAATTGACTGTCGAATTAAATAGGGAAATATAAAAAAAAACACTTCTCTTTTTTTAGCCATTTTCTTTTTATTCTATTTGTCACTTATCAGTCTCCTTTGATGTTAAGTCACATATAGGGACAAAATCGAATCGTTTTACTCTTCTCACAAAGAAATTTCAATTGAGTTGGTTTTATCGAAAAAGGTCCATCTCTTCAATTTTTAGTTAATATGTTATTGAGACAAAATTGCATTCATCTGTAATAGGCGTTTTGTCGATCCATCTTTTTGTTTTGCGGTTAATCAATATGACAAGTGCTGCCGTACGCATGTAAATATGTAGATATATAAATAAAGTCTAGTGTATTGTGAAATTCATCTCTACAATAGATTACGAGTTATATATCAGTTTTAGCACCTTTAGCATATCAATCGTTTCCATACGTTAAACCTAGTAATCATTTCTTGCCGCTATTGTCGACCCTCGAGAATCATCTGCAACAGCTAAGACAGCAATGCCTCAATCAATGCAGCCATTGTTTCCAACTGCACAACATGATGCCTAACATGATGCCTTTAATAGGAGTTTTTGCATATCAAATAGCAGACATCGATTGCTGAAAGCAGTAGCAAGTCAACAGTTGAAAAAAGTTAGAAAGATGAATTAACAGCTTTTGTTTGTTTATTCTTAGTTTGGGCCTGCAGTCGACTCTCTGTGAATGATTGTACTTGATTAATGGCTCACTCAAATTCCATATGTATGTGAGTTCGTTAGTTTGTCTGTCTGTGTATTTGGCCATCTGTTTGTATTTTTACTTTGTGAATGATTGACCAGCTAAAGCGCGCGCGCGCGCACGTGTGTGTGTGTGTCTGTTGTGTTTTTTAACTAGATGATAAAATTGTAATATTATTGGAGACGGGTAATGTAGCAATAGGTGATATTCATGTGAGTCATTTCTCTCCATCAGCAAGAGATCTTACTGCAGCTAAAACGGTGGCAATAGTGACAAACAGCACAAGCAGCATGTCGTCATCAAAGCCAGTAGATGATGGTGACATACAGAAAAAACAAGAAGCGCCATTAGCAGCAGCTGCAGTCAAGTCTAACGTAAACCAGGAAAATGTGAAAGAGTTAGCATTGTTCTTCTCAGAATATCTAAAAAACGTGGGCTTGGTCATCTGAGTGGGGGTTTTCTGGCTTTGCGGTGAGCAACAAAATGGGCTTGTGTGGGGTCTAAAATGTTAACTGTACAACAATTATATGCTTGGAAAGAGTGGACCAGAAGCAAGCTATGTCTAACACTCAAGCGCCCCGCTTTTCATCCTGGCTACTGGCTAGGTTCTATGATTCTAATGAAATAACTCACATAACTATTATTGAGAAATCAGAAACCCAGCCTGAACAGTAGCTAAACGTCAATAAACCTGCTAATCAAGTGATGAAGTAGTAAATGAACTTCGCTAGCGTTTTGTTACAAAATCAACTTGACAGCAGACCACGACCACAGATTACGAAAACAAACTGGAACCATCGTAACACACGCAAAACCCCATGCAGTTGTTAGAGAAAGACAGAAATGTTGCAATGTTTTGTTGTCATGTCATCTATCACACTTGGCACATTCGTGATACAAGGTCACTTCTAACAACCAGACTGATAGTGTTTACTTTCATACTTAGTAAATCGTATAGTGGCAATTAGCATGTCTAGAGAGGCTAAACAGCTATCGGCTTGGGCCTCCCAAGATGTGACCGTTTGCAGCAAGATCAAGGTAAATCAAAATATACTAATCGGCCGTACTCTTGAAAAATGAGTACTTGAACGGGAGCCTTCTGTAGCCAATCACCATAACGCCTTGTTCAAATTACAAATACGCGGGCGGGCACTTGGACTTAACCGACAGTCTGTATTAGCAGTTCGCTGTCGCGGAGTTTGCAAGAAGATTAAACGTGTTTTGTAGAGATGTCTACGTGACGTGAATGTTGCGGTTAGGATTTAGAATGAGTTAGGCTGTTCCACATTTTCTTTTTGATATTGTACCAAGATAAGCCAGTTGAAAACAGAAATGTCGCTAGGTTCTTCAAGATACGGACATGGATGGAGCTTGCCAAGGATTGAGGCCTTTGACCCACATTCAAAAAAAACAAACTAATAAGAACCTTTTGTCTCTTCTTGTCTGTTTTACTACATTTGGAACGACTTCTTTCTACTAGAAAACGATAAAATACTCAACTACAGATAAATGCTCGACCATGCAGAGGTCGCCCGTTTTACGACGGTTCAAAAGAAAGAAACTATGTTAGCGATTAATCATCTGTGTAAAAGAATCATCAGTGAAAAAAAGATATCTGACAAGTACTGCTACTGAACGTAAAAAGGAATCAAAGACACTACAATTCTAGAGTACATTTTGTCTGATCTAGAGTCAATAATTAATTTCAAGTAATTGCTAGAAGTGGCGATTAGATGAGGTAACTGGAAATTATAGACTAAATAAACTAATAATTATAAACAATTGAATGTAATAAGAAAATTCTATATGTAGCAAACTCAACACTAAATTAGAAATCTAAATGTCGGGGCCTCAATTAAAAGCGTTTTCTATAGTTGATTTCGCAGGTATATGTATGGGTTTTCATAACTTTACAAAACCTTCAAGGTGGGTTATGGTAGATTAAGGTAGGTTGCTGATGTTTTTACGTCGGTTTTTTGTTGATTTTTGTAGGTTTTTGACAAGTTTCTGTAGATTAGAAAACCACTTGTGGGTATTTGTTTCATATACAAACATGTGTTTGCCTCGTTTCCCACGCAAATCTTCATAAGAACACACACAAAAACACAAGTGGCTTTTGTGTCACATTTCCTGTGTATAGCTTAGAGTAGCTTGTTTACATGGGACTACTTTGTTCATGTGAACAGGATAGTCGCCATGAACACTGTATGGCTAATGTGAACATGCAGAATTACAGTCGTTGTGAACAAGATGGTCGCCTGTGAATAATATGTTTGCCGTGAACAGAATAGTCCACGCTATAGCGGAGTAGCCTCGGCCTCCCAGACCCGTGTAATGATGATTCAAAACCGTCTTCCACGGGTCTACGATGGTACCGCCTCTTTTCAATATATTGCGCTTGGTCCTAGGACCAGCATTGTGTGCAGTTTCATAAATGCATACATTTCCAATTGCGGCCGTAATACAAGAACGATGAAGACATGTCTCGCTAGAACAGTGTGTTTGAATCCTGCTGCACGGGTATCTTTGTTTACAGTGGCTACGCTTTTATCATTTGTTTGTTAGTAGGGAACGCGAACGGGAAGTTAGGAAACACTTTCTTTTAATAGGGGTGCCACAGACGTGATCGATATGTATCTCATTGCGTTGAATCCGCTGCAGTTGATAGTCGCGCGTGGAGCAGCTAATTGGCGATGAAAATTCGCGATGCGTGCATTTGCTATGTTACGATCATCCAGATTACGATCATCCAGACTTCGTTAAGTAGACGTGATCATGAAGTGGATGAGCATGCAACTGGCTGGCTGGTAAGCATCGGTTCGAACAAAAAGCTTTATAGGTGTGGTTACTGTTGTTGACAGACATAGATACTGCCTTTGACATGAGCAGAATACAAACCACGACTTGTAGAAACGCGACTTTGCGTGAAGAGCGTACTAAAAGTTGTCGTTTGTGGACAGTGTAGGCTTTGGTAGACAGCACATGTGCATGAGTTGTTTTCGTTGCATGTTTACAGCTGTAATCGGAAAGAAGCATTATGAAACTGAACACTAATGCTGGTCTTACAATATACAACTACAATCCTGTGTAAGGTAACGCCACTGGAAAAACGAGAAATTGAGCAATCACTTAGACAACAATTTGACGCATTGAACTACTTTGTCTTGCTTGTTTGTATTCTCTCAACGCATCAATAACGACTCCTCGGCAAAACGGCTGCCAAGGGCGTGACTCACATAAGGATTAGAATGAGGGCGAATACGCCAACAAGTGATGCTCGATTGGATTTCAAACAACATCATAGGTATATTTTTGACAAAGCAGTCTCTATGATGTTGCTTTTGGACTTTCCACAACAACAACAACAGATTTTCTATTCGTCTGGACGAGAACCCGAACTACTGCTTGTATGATAATTAGTATTTGATCACTGATTGTAGAGTGGTGTGTGAACACAACGTGAGTGACAATGCTTTACACTAGAGTAAGTGTTTACCAAGAAAGTAACATATACGATACATGGTGTCAGGAGTGAGTCATGTATGAACATGAAATAAACAAGATTGAGGTAACACCTGCGTAAATGGAAGCGCAAGATGCAGCCATTAAGCCTGTACTACTAAACAATGTTTCGTTGCTGCATCGACTCAAAGTGACAAGCAACGTGTCTTTGCAGTGGAGGCAGTGGAAGCAAGTGTAGGACTCATATGAGTTGGTTTCAACACTGAAGAGCCAATCAGGTGAGTACAGAGTTGCCACATTCATTACGTGTATTGGACCAGATGCTCTGAAAGTAGACAATACGCTCCGGTTTGAGACGCCAGCTGATGCGTAGGACATTCAGAATGTTCTTTGTCTAATGGAAGAGCATTTTATAAAAGAAACGAATACGATATACGAGCGCTAAAATTTCCAGAGTAGGCAGCAAGTGGACAACGAAGCGATTAATCAGTATATTACTGCATCGAGAACTCTTGCTCGCACATTCTCGTTTGGAACAAAAGCAGATGAATATTTAAGAGATCAGATTGTGTATGAGTAAAACAGAATGTGCTACGAAAGCAACTATTACAAGAGAAATGTTTGACGCTAGCTCAATGCCTAGACATGCGTATAGTCTATGAGGCCACCACACATCAGATGACAGTGATTACAGAATAAGAGTTTGTACAATCCGTGATTAAACGGCGAAAAAAGATCGAAAAATCTAGGAATTCATCAGATTAGGAACGTAAACAAACAAAAAAGACTCTCACGGGTCAGAGTCAGAACACGCCCAAAGCAGACTGTCAATATTGTGGTTTGACACATGAACGAAGTGCAGGCAAGTGTCTTGCATATGGCAAAGAATTTCCACAAATGGAATCATTTTGCTCCTAAGTGCAGATTGAAACGACAGACAAACACACGACAGCGAAAAAATGTAGCTACCAACAGAAATGAAAGTGTAGAATATAATGAATGCCTGACGCTTACGCTGACTCCACTTCAAAAAGATGTTCAGGTGATGCACTGCAGAAACCACTATGCGTGGAATTATCAGCGCCAAGTCTATGACGACATGCACATCAATGGTAAAGGTGTCAAATTGCAGATTGACACGGGAGCCACGTGCAACGTGCTTAAAAGGATTGAGGTTTCCAGAGAGACCAAGATTATGCCCATAGCACAGATGATAACTTTGTATGATCGAAGCAGAGTTAAACCATATGGCAAATGCAAAGTGAAAGTGACAAATCCTAGAATAGTGAAAACGTATGATGTGGAATTTGCTGTGATATAAGATGCGCAAAATTCAATTTTAGGCTAAGCTACTGTGCAACTGATGGGTTTGTTAACTGTTCACCATGAGATGATTCAGAAGATAGCCACTGACAGAGGTTAAGCACACCCCTAAATTCTGTAGAAGTACCATACAGTATTTGTGAAGACAGTTGGTCTTCTAGGAAATGATCTACATTTAGATGTTGACCGAACAAAGAAACCAGACAAGATGCCAGTGAGACGCATCCCCGTTGCTATTAAAAAAAAGTTGAAAGCAGAACTCGATCGTCTTGAGAAGCTTAGTGTACTTAGAAAAATTGAAGAGCCTACAAAATTAGTATCGAATTTGGTAATTGTCAAGAAACCAAATGGCAGTTTGCGATTATGTTTGGATCCAAAGCCATTAAATGCAATTTTGAAAAGGAGTCATTATAAAATCCCAATGTTTTAAGATTTATTAACACTATTGGATAATGCAAAAGTCTTCAGCGTTTCAGATGTCAGGAATGGGTACTGGCATGTTCTTCTTGATAGAGAGTCGCAGAAACTCACCACATTCGGTACACCTTTTGGGAGATACTGTTGGTGAAGATTGCCCTTTGGTATCTCAGTTGCACCAAAAATATTTTAACAACCGTTACCAGAGGCCATTGAAAGTGGCATTACCTATGCAGAAGCAGGAATCTTGAGATTTTTTCAAAACAATGTCAGAAAAAACAGATTTGTCTGAACAAGTATAAGTATCGATTAAAAGTAAGATCAGTAACATACATGGGCATCTACTGACTGATGAAAGAATTAAACCAGATCATAAGAAGATAACAGCGATACATCAGATGCCGAAACCAACTGATGTTGCAGGAGTTAGACGATGCTTGGTATGGTCACGTATTTGGCAAAATTTCTGCCACAACTAGCAACTATGTAAGAACCTTTGGACAGCTGACCAAACAAATTTGATTGGATTTGGACTTATGAACATGACAAAGCGATGGACAGTATCAAAAAAGCAATCATACATGTTTCAGTTCTCAAGTACTTTAATGACAAGAAAAAAGAAACTCTTCAGTGTGATTCCTCAGGACTAGGAATTGGAGTAGCACTAATGCAAGGAGGACACTAATGCAAGGAGGACAACTAGTTGCTTATGCCAATCGAACTTTAACTTCTACAGAGCAGCAATATGTGCAAATAGAAAATAAACTGCTATCAATATTATTTGGTCTAGAGAGGTTTGACACATACACATTTGGACGGCAAGTCAGAATACAAACAGATTATAAACCTCTTGAATCTTTGCACAAGAAACCGCTACATTCTTTTCTCAAAAGAATGCAACGAATGATTCTATGCACGCAGCGTTATGATGTGACCGTAGTCTACAGAAAAGGCAAGCACATGTTTTTAGCAGATTTCTTATCGAAAGCCTATGTAGCTGATGAAAGCAGTGATGCATGCCTTGATGGAGAAGTGCTACATCTGGATGATGAGGATGCAACAGAGTATCTACCTATGACCCGAACTAGTATTGAGATGTTACAGTAAGAATACATACAGATGAAACACTGATGCAGTTGAAAAATATTATTCAGAATGGATGGCCAGAGCACAAGAACATTGTTTCACAGTCAATCTGGCAGTACTATGATATTAGAGAAGAGCTGTTATATCAGAATGGTATCATCTTTAAAGGTGATAAAGTCATTCTTCCTTATAGCTTGAGAGCAGTAATGTTATATAGAATTCACTATGCTCATATAAGCATGAACGGCTGTATGAGTCGAGCCAAAGAGTGTATATACTGGCCCGGCATGGATGCGGAGATACGAGAGTATGTATCTTGATGTTCTACTTGCAGAAGCTTCGATGTAAAGCAGCCCAAGGAGTCGTGTAGATTGACGAGCCTGCCAAGTGTAGATACAGCGATCCGGACTTCGCATGTTGTTCACTTGTTGTTTCGTCGCACATCCGCTATCTGCACGGCTCTTGCCAGTGCACAGACTCTAGTGGCCAGTTGGGCGCGCAATGGCAACAAGAGAAACATTGACGTGGAATTGTAGTCCGCTTTCCGTGTTTTCAATTATAATGACTTTCGGGATAGTAAACTTGAAGCCTGCAGGGACATTCTAGAGGGAAAAAGACATTTTTCTCCGCACAAAAAAACGAGTGAATACACGTGGATTCAGGATCGCTGTAACGAGACTTGGCAGGCTCGCCAGTATATGCGAGTAGGACAATAACTTAGCTAGACATACACTGATCTTCCACATGCTGAAGTCGTCTTGAGATTTGGATAGCGTGAACGTGGTGCATCACTCACCGTTAAGAGTCACCATGCGCTGTACGGAAGCTTGGACGTGATACACAATCCGCTGGGTCACACATTAGATAGATATAGGCTAAATAAGTTTGTGACGTAAATAATTTTTTTGTCACGTGGGGTGGCAAGATTATGACATGCATGCAGTAACGCGAGAATGCAAATTGCTACACCGATATGCAAATTTCATTTATTATAGAAATAATTATGTTAATTACAAAATGATATAATACAAATTATAAATCACAAGATAAATTAGTTCACAGTTTTCTTGATTCCATATAATTTTTTCCTGCTGAATGAAAAGCTCAATGATAATGTCATGAACATACACATGTAGATAATGCTAATACATTTAGTTTCCTTGATGGCAGTTGTCTTCTTCTGCTTCCAGATAGAATCGTCTTCCTATCGATAATTTGAATTATTTTAATCAAAAAAGTATCTGTATCAAAAAGATGTCTAATTGTAAGTTTACGGAAGCCGACAGGTGAGCATTTATATCAACGCGCACTTTTTCGGCCACTGCTATCGGCCGAAAGGTGCGCGTTGATATAAACAATCTCAAAAGGCAGCGCGCGCTACTTAATTATAACGCACATTAAAATTTGTGTTGTTTAATATCAATTTAACATTTATACACATTATAACGTGCGTTATTTCATATTCGATAGTCGCGTTACAGCCCTAGATTCTTGTTGTATTCTAAATGACGAAAGTGTGGAACGTGCGTGCGCTCTTCGATCAGTAACTGCAATGCTTGTTTCAAAGGGGTCCCCGTTTTGGGATCGTTGTCTACTGCAAGTAGAGCGAACGGCACGAATCGACTTTCCAGTAAACTGGATACGAGTAATGGGTTTCTGAGGCCATACTCTTATGATGTGACGATTGCTCGTGCGTTGAATTGATTTTTTTTTGATTGATTTTTGAATGATTTTTTAATAATAATTAACAAACTTACACACACTTGTACAGGCTGATTGCTGTTTTTAGTAATTATGTTATTGTAATTCTAGAGTCTTATAGATTTATACTTAGCATAAATTAATTTTACTCAGTCATACACTTCATAATTAGATAGCTAGATTCTTAATTGCTTACCGTGTATTGAAACCGGTCTTTGTTGACTTTCACCAGTTCTAGCGAACCATCCATTTTTGGCACAAAGCGTCTAATGACAGCTCAACGCCTATCAACCACAATTGTACACTGCGTAGACCCTCCCATGGGCGGAACTTTCAGTTCACACAGATTGACGGCTCCGTCAAACGTTTGGTCTGTAGCTTTGTGTAGTACTTTGTATACGGCTTACACATATTTGCATGTACTGAACGGCGGTATTTTTTTTAATTAAAGAATAAAGATGCATGTTCAAGAGCTCTCTAGACGAATGTCAAATGATGGAGTGTAATCACACAGTGCACTTGTCATTATATCCTAGCGATGTTGCGTAAATCAACGTATCTAAATAAGACGTAATAAACGTAAAATACGAAGACACGTAAATCTTTCGAATTTACGATCTTCGTTATTTACGTCGCAAAGAGCATGCGCAAAACTACACTTCAGACGTAAAATACGACCCAAGATCGTAAATTACGAAAAAATTACGTACCTTCGTATTTCACGTCGATTTACGTGCTATTTACGTCGATTTACGAGCGTGCGGGCCAGTAGTGGTTCGTACGGGTGTTCAATGCCGAAATAAAATAAAGAAACTAAATGCGGATTATTGAAAAATCAAGGATAACAATAACGAAACTGGACGACAACGCCGTTCTACAAGAATTTTTGAAGCCATGAACGAAATTCTTGGCTGCAGACCTGCCGCTCATCCTCCTGTCTTGTTGGATACTCTTGAAGAAGAACTACACGTAGAAGTCGAAAAGGAAACTCTCAGTCGGTCAACAACAGAACCATCTACGCCTACCAGCTACCTAGTCGTTAAGAAATTGAGGTGGGCAGCTCACAGTCTCAGAGTTTCCATGTGCAGAACACAACTACTAAGAAGAAAGGACTGAAACGGCGTTACGAGGTTTGTAAAGCAAAAGGGCGTGATGCAAAAATGAAAGACATGACTGACAGGATGATGAAAACAATAAAAGATGTAAAGGAGGCAGATTTATCACTGTTGATTGAGTTGGAGGAAAAGAGGATGAAGTACGAGGAGCAAAGAGTAAATGAGGAGAGAGAATACGAGGAATAAAGAAGAATGCAAGAGATAGAATACGAAGATAGAAGGAGAAGGGAAGAAAGAGCGTTTCAACTGCAAATGATGCAGTTGTTGATGGGTGCAGGAAATCGATCTCAAACACCTTATTTCTCATTCTCACGTATGCTTCATGATGATGGATTCCCAAATCAAAATCAACCAAACTGAAGTAGTCAGTAGTTTAGCTATAGCGAATAGTTGACACTGTAAACATGTTCTGAGTAGTTCTGTCATTGTGATTTACAAAACTTCTGACAAGAGCGTCTCTAATTGCAAGTGGTTTCGGCAATGCATGTGCACCTGCGGGCGCTTGAACGGCTGGCTGTTGCAGTTCGTTTTCATCCCCACTGATCCAGTTGTCATCAAAAAACTCCCCATTTATTTCACACAAGTTGTGTAACACGCAGCAAGCAGCTATAACGTGATGGACATTTTTAATGTTTATGTCATTCTTCATCATGAGTCGCCTCCAGCGGGCCTTCAAGCGTCCAAAAGCATTTTCAACCACAATTCTAGCTCTAGAAATTTGGTAGTTGAAGTTACTGCGTTGTTCTGTCATGTGATCATTTTCAGGGTAAGGTTTGATGAGCCACTTGAGCAAAGGGTATGCAGAATCTCCGATAAGAAATACTGGTATGGTGCACCCTTCAATTTGTTTGCTTTGTCCATTTAAAATCGTCCATTCTTCTGCCTTCCTGAATAACGCAAAATGAGCCAACACTCTAGGCATCATGCACACTTCCTGGCCAGCCAACGTTAATGTCACGAAACAGGTATTGATTGTCAACATCAGCTTAAAGAATAACAGAATACCATCCTTTTCTATTATAATAGTTGGTGTGATTCAACACAGGTGGAGTAATTTGTATATGACTTCCATCTATGGCTCCTGCACATGGAGAAATATTGAATAACTGCTGGAAGCCATGAACAGCTGCTTCCAGTGCATCTCCTGAAGAAAATTTGATATATGCTGGCATCAGTCGACGAACGATGGCCCTACATGTGTTCTGGACAATAAGACAGACGATCTGGAAATACCAAACAGATGAGCTATGGTGCGGTATTCTACAGTCGTTGCTAAGCACCACAATGTGACAGCAATTCTTTTCTCAAGAGAAATGAAATTTCTCATGTTCGTGTACTCATGTTCAATGTCTTTTCTCAACTGCTCACATAAGTACAGAAACGTTTCCCTGCACATCCTGAAGTTCTCTCTCCAATCCCGTGAAGTAAAAGTGCACTGCACTATATTTGACCACCAGTGATCTGACCTGATAAAGGCAGGGCTGCTGCACATTCTGGCCATTCAATTTTTAAATATTTTAGATTGGTTAAAAATTAAAAAGTGCATCGTGTATTTCAATTTTTGGACAAAGTTTTATCCAAATATTAAAAATTGCAAAATTGAAAATTGATTTTATACATACAAGAAAATCAAAAGTAGAATATTGAAACGACAGCTGCACTTTCCGGCCAAGCATACGCTATCTAGTCTTCAGTGACAGCACCTATACATGATAAAGCAATTTGATGATTGGCACTGTCTCCTTCAAAGTGTACACTCAAGGTGACAATCTCAAGTAACAGGCTGATAAATAGGGATTAGCAGTAATGATCTAGGATTCTTTAGGCAAGCGAATTATTTTGTTCAGCTGATGTGACGTCTCGAATTTGTTGATTGTACACACTTGCGCTAGTAGAAGGATTCAGTTTGTAACACACTTGCAGGTATAGAAAAGGTGCACCTGAACTTGCACCAAAGGGATTAGAATTGTTGCACAGGTTTAACAGCAGACTTAGTGTTGTGGACGCGATAGTTTACCAGCAGACTTAGTGTGGTAGACGCGATACTTTTACCAGCAGACTTAGTGTTGTAGACGAAATACTGCTGATGAAATAGCAGTTAATAACTATGCAGTAACCATCTTTAGGATTCTCTAGCTAGGGATGAAAATTCTTGTTTAGTTGATGAGACGTAATTTCGACGTCTATAGAGTTCACTGGATGGATTGGTTGTAACAGACTTGTGGGTGTATACAAAGCAATTAGGGTTGTAGCACAAGTGTACATATAGCATGCTATCAGGGGTTGGTTTTAATTAAAAGACAATTATTTCAAAAGGTAATAATTAGCACATGATGAACATGGAGAGAGTTTCTGTTGAATTAATCGAGCGCCTTGTTCTTGTTGATTAATTAATTCTTACACCTATAGTCAGATCCACTATTTTCTTCAGCAACAATACCTGTACTGTATCCAGGAGATGGTTATCTGAGTGGTGATTTACAGTTCAATTATCACGGTTGTGCACTTATTGTGTTGAGTAATTTGTGCTAAATAAAGCTAATGGGCTTATCACTTAGGGCAATGGCAGGTGAGCTGTGATATACTTAATTGAGTTAAAGTATCACATCTACAACACTAAGTTTGCTGTTAAAGTATCACTTCTACAGTTAGGAAATCTCTTTTAATAGGACAACAATGTGAGCATTAATATCAGTAGTGAACATCACTACTATTTGCAATAAATTAACATCGATTTGTGTCACCATTTCTGTGATGTCCGACAAGCTGTGGCATATTTCTTGTTATAGTTACAACAAGAGTACTCCTTTAATAGGACAACAAGATGAGTGTTAATATTAGTAGTGAACATCACTACTATTTGTCATAAATTAACATCGATTTGTGTCACCATTTCTGTGATGTGCGACAAGCGGTGGCATATTTCTTGTTATAATTACAACAAGATTACTCTACAATATGACAGTTGTTCACAAAGATTGATACAGTTACGCAATCTCCTTTAACTAACAGTATCAATCTTTGTAAACAACTGTAGCATTGTGGAGTAATCATGTTGTTATTTAAACTAGAAATATGTCACCCCTTGTCGGGCATCACAGAAATGGTGACACAAATCGATGTTAATTTATGACAAATAGTAGTGATGTTCACTACTAATATTAACACGCACCTTGTTGTCCTATTAAAAGACATTGCGTAACTGTATCAATCTTTGTAAACAACTGTAGCATTGTGGAGTAATCTTGCTGTTATTTCAACTAGAAATATGTCACCGCTTGTCGGACATCGATTGTGGACATTACAGAAATTGTGATACAAATGTATGTTAATTTATTTCCAAGTGCTTCAACACCAGATAAATACGTGCACTAGACCAGCAGTTACACAGAAAACATTCTCAACCATCATGCGCAAATCAACCTACCCTAGCCAATAAAGTCCAGCAATCGTTGGAGTAGTATCTCGTCGTGCTCTAGTACTATTGGTCCACCTCCAAGTACACCACCTTCTCCATAAAGTTCCTCATTCAAGTCTAATGGATAACGTCTGGTACCATCCCCCTTTCCAGCCCAGTCATAATCAACTAGGCAGACAGCCTTAGGCTTCTCCATAAAATCCTGTGCAATCAGAAAATTTGGCGCCCTCAAGTCTCCATGTACAAATACTTTATCAGACAGTGTTTGGCCAATCTTCTGCAGCTCGCTCTTGATCCAGCCATAGTCATGACCTTGGCCATGAGTTATTTTAAGATACTCTGCCAGATTCTTAGCATTAGGAACCAGCTCCATGACAACAACAGTCAAATCCTTCGTTTCTTGACAGTAGATGAGTTCAGGAGCAAACTTCAGCTTATGCATAAATCTATGCACCTCTTCACCATAACCAGTCTTGCACAGCTTTAGTAGAACTTGTCTTCCTTGGCATGTAGCTGTAAAAACTGTGGGTCTCAGGTTGCATGTTTCATGCGTTGCAATATTTTTTAGGACTAGGTCAGAGGTCACCTGTACTTCCCTCATGCTTGCTGAACTCGTAGCCAGCTCTGTCGCAACTGCTTTAATTCTTCCCAACGTCTGAGCAAGCTTGTCAATATCATCAGTTTCGTCAGATATAAACGAACTCTCCAGTTTACTGAACAACACATGGTCACTGGATTGACCCACACTGACAGCTCCATAGACCACTATAAGTGGTGGTCTAAGTGTAACAACAAGGCTGGAACACAAATCCTCCTTTGAACAACCCTCCTTGAATTGACAGAAATATTGCATGGCTCGTGCAAGCGGTTCTTTCGTAGCTATTGCACTCTTCACTTCGGCAATTAACACTATTCTCTGTCCTACTTGAACTACAATATCTGCTCTTCCGCTGTCCGTTTGCATTTCTCTCGATACCACGAAGTCAGAACTCAATCCTTTCAGCATAGTCTTCAGGCCATCTGCAAGAAACGGCTCATCAACAGCACGGTGTAAACAGATATGAGCAAACTTTCTAGCGGAGGCCGCCATCTTTTTGGTTTGAGGTACTGGTACTGCATTCATGGCTTTCTCAAACAACACAAGCGCGGACTTGGGTAAATGCCGGTGCAGCCAACCCTCTTTGCGTAGGGAGTCTGAATCTCCCGCATTGCTTGAAGGGGTACTCCTCTTGCGCTTGGGGCTAGTCTCCCTGCAAAGTGAATGAGAAGTGAATGACAAGTGTTCAGTCATGTCTTGTTCAGCCTACAACTTGTAGTGCAAATACGGCCCGGATGTCGTTAAGAAGTGGCGGGTTAATATCAATAGTGCACTTTACTACCACTATTAAATGTCGCCATGGACTCTTAATGTGCGTTACCAATATTGTAGCGCGAGTGATCAGATGTAGATAGTGGGCGTATCAGCACAATGCGCGCGCAATTCAACCCTTGCCGCCAAACTTCTTCGCGTAGGAGTCACTGGCCGCTTGTCTTTGCGTGCGTAGGAGACTTACAGGTACGCAAACAATAAGATAACAGAGATTATCGCACACTATGAGTGTTTTCTTTTGAAATCTGTCTCTGACTTTGTGACTCAGTGATGGAAGACGGACTAGCAATGTTCTTCTGTGAACGTCCACTATGTAAACCTTAGGGTTAGGGTTAGGGTTAGGGTTAGGGTTAGGGTTAGGGTTAGGGTTAGGGTTAGGGTTAGGGTTAGGGTTAGGGTTAGGGTTAGGGTTAGGGTTAGGGTTAGGGTTAGGGTTAGGGTTAGGGTTAGGGTTAGGGTTAGGGTTAGGGTTAGGGTTAGGGTTAGGGTTAGGGTTAGGGTTAGGGTTAGGGTTAGGGTTAGGGTTAGGGTTAGGGTTAGGGTTAGGGTTAGGGTTAGGGTTAGGGTTAGGGTTAGGGTTAGGGTTAGGGTTAGGGTTAGGGTTAGGGTTAGGGTTAGGGTTAGGGTTAGGGTTAGGGTTAGGGTTAGGGTTAGGGTTAGGGTTAGGGTTAGGGTTAGGGTTAGGGTTAGGGTTAGGGTTAGGGTTAGGGTTAGGGTTAGGGTTAGGGTTAGGGTTAGGGTTAGGGTTAGGGTTAGGGTTAGGGTTAGGGTTAGGGTTAGGGTTAGGGTTAGGGTTAGGGTTAGGGTTAGGGTTAGGGTTAGGGTTAGGGTTAGGGTTAGGGTTAGGGTTAGGGTTAGGGTTAGGGTTAGGGTTAGGGTTAGGGTTAGGGTTAGGGTTAGGGTTAGGGTTAGGGTTAGGGTTAGGGTTAGGGTTAGGGTTAGGGTTAGGGTTAGGGTTAGGGTTAGGGTTAGGGTTAGGGTTAGGGTTAGGGTTAGGGTTAGGGTTAGGGTTAGGGTTAGGGTTAGGGTTAGGGTTAGGGTTAGGGTTAGGGTTAGGGTTAGGGTTAGGGTTAGGGTTAGGGTTAGGGTTAGGGTTAGGGTTAGGGTTAGGGTTAGGGTTAGGGTTAGGGTTAGGGTTAGGGTTAGGGTTAGGGTTAGGGTTAGGGTTAGGGTTAGGGTTAGGGTTAGGGTTAGGGTTAGGGTTAGGGTTAGGGTTAGGGTTAGGGTTAGGGTTAGGGTTAGGGTTAGGGTTAGGGTTAGGGTTAGGGTTAGGGTTAGGGTTAGGGTTAGGGTTAGGGTTAGGGTTAGGGTTAGGGTTAGGGTTAGGGTTAGGGTTAGGGTTAGGGTTAGGGTTAGGGTTAGGGTTAGGGTTAGGGTTAGGGTTAGGGTTAGGGTTAGGGTTAGGGTTAGGGTTAGGGTTAGGGTTAGGGTTAGGGTTAGGGTTAGGGTTAGGGTTAGGGTTAGGGTTAGGGTTAGGGTTAGGGTTAGGGTTAGGGTTAGGGTTAGGGTTAGGGTTAGGGTTAGGGTTAGGGTTAGGGTTAGGGTTAGGGTTAGGGTTAGGGTTAGGGTTAGGGTTAGGGTTAGGGTTAGGGTTAGGGTTAGGGTTAGGGTTAGGGTTAGGGTTAGGGTTAGGGTTAGGGTTAGGGTTAGGGTTAGGGTTAGGGTTAGGGTTAGGGTTAGGGTTAGGGTTAGGGTTAGGGTTAGGGTTAGGGTTAGGGTTAGGGTTAGGGTTAGGGTTAGGGTTAGGGTTAGGGTTAGGGTTAGGGTTAGGGTTAGGGTTAGGGTTAGGGTTAGGGTTAGGGTTAGGGTTAGGGTTAGGGTTAGGGTTAGGGTTAGGGTTAGGGTTAGGGTTAGGGTTAGGGTTAGGGTTAGGGTTAGGGTTAGGGTTAGGGTTAGGGTTAGGGTTAGGGTTAGGGTTAGGGTTAGGGTTAGGGTTAGGGTTAGGGTTAGGGTTAGGGTTAGGGTTAGGGTTAGGGTTAGGGTTAGGGTTAGGGTTAGGGTTAGGGTTAGGGTTAGGGTTAGGGTTAGGGTTAGGGTTAGGGTTAGGGTTAGGGTTAGGGTTAGGGTTAGGGTTAGGGTTAGGGTTAGGGTTAGGGTTAGGGTTAGGGTTAGGGTTAGGGTTAGGGTTAGGGTTAGGGTTAGGGTTAGGGTTAGGGTTAGGGTTAGGGTTAGGGTTAGGGTTAGGGTTAGGGTTAGGGTTAGGGTTAGGGTTAGGGTTAGGGTTAGGGTTAGGGTTAGGGTTAGGGTTAGGGTTAGGGTTAGGGTTAGGGTTAGGGTTAGGGTTAGGGTTAGGGTTAGGGTTAGGGTTAGGGTTAGGGTTAGGGTTAGGGTTAGGGTTAGGGTTAGGGTTAGGGTTAGGGTTAGGGTTAGGGTTAGGGTTAGGGTTAGGGTTAGGGTTAGGGTTAGGGTTAGGGTTAGGGTTAGGGTTAGGGTTAGGGTTAGGGTTAGGGTTAGGGTTAGGGTTAGGGTTAGGGTTAGGGTTAGGGTTAGGGTTAGGGTTAGGGTTAGGGTTAGGGTTAGGGTTAGGGTTAGGGTTAGGGTTAGGGTTAGGGTTAGGGTTAGGGTTAGGGTTAGGGTTAGGGTTAGGGTTAGGGTTAGGGTTAGGGTTAGGGTT
>NC_085096.1:8009958-8066677 GCF_963422355.1 Corticium candelabrum | reverse complement strand
TTCAGCACCAGCTGGACATGCAAGAAGACAGAGTTTACATCTAAACCAGCTTCACTACGTGCCTTGACTCAATAAACACACATACACAGTACAACATGTGGTTGCTATTGTGTTTACTACATCAGCAGCCTGCTTTGTTGCTTTTAATTAATGCTTTCATTACCTGATGTAGTCCCCTGGCACAATATACGGTATACATGCACCAGGTCACCCAAGTTTAAGTATTCAAGGCAGTTTAGTATAGCATTTAAAATAATTAACATTACGTAATCAATATTTAATAATATTTAAACTTAATTAATAATTATTTAATTTGCTGTCATTCTGGGGTTCCAGTGAAGAGCAGATGGTACAAGTACTGGTATCATCCTGATAGGCTTGTGGAGATGGACGACATCACTATGATGTGAAATACAGCCATCCCTACTGCTAAGAAGATCGGTATGAATCGTCTTGACATCTGCTTCAGAAATAAGTAGACAATATCAGCTGTTCTGCTAATGGCAACATCAACAGGAAACAGACTGAGAATACAGTGACTTGTGGGTGGAAGTACGCCGCATGTGGCAGTGTCTGACACTGGTTGTCGTTCCAGTGGTGTTGGAAGCGTTGAACACATGTGCATGTAGGTATTGCACAATGGCTGGACATTATTGCAGGTCATCACAACCTGTACACTTACAGATAGCCACGAACTTCCAGACCAGAAAGCGCGCAAACTCTAGTCTGGACCAAGTCAATACTAAAATGATTTCCAAAATAGCCTTCTAAGCCAATCAGCTCCTACAACCCAAATCTCGGTTGTAAATTCTGATTGGCTTAGCAATAATTGGTTATGCTAAGTGCACTAATGCTGATTGCGCGCGTGTGAAATCCTTGTGGGTGGCTAAGTGCACGCCAGAACAATGATTAGATTTTGGTGCACGCACACATCTTAGTTTTAGTTTCAGCTTCAGTTCTTCGATATTTTCAAGCTTGCGGTGAGAGGACATGTACAGCAGCGTCGCTAGACCATCACCTTTGACAACTGGTCGAGCGGTAGTCTCGCTAGTCGAGCGGTTAGACTAGCTAGCGGTCTGCCGAAGAATCAAAGAGTTGTGGTTTTATGCCGTCCACCAAGATATCACCGCAAACACTGCAGACGTCTCTTCTTTGTTCGCGAGATCTCATGACATTTACAAATCATATGTTAATCTAGGTAAAACAATCCTACGCTGTTAGACACCATTTAGCATCGCTATTGATAAATACTTCCGATATCATTTTAGTATCCACTTGGTCCAGACTAGAGTTCGCGTGCTTCGCGTGCTCTCTGGTCTGGAAATTCGAGGCTAACTTACGGAAAACAGTGCTTCTTGGATCCAGTCAGATCCTATGTAAAGTCATGTCTTCTGTTTAGACAGCCATGATGGCACCTCTGAGGCCTCCAGTGCTTACGAGAGACCTTATGAACCAGACTGATCTGGTTGAGCACAACATAAATATTAAAACTTACTAAGTTTTAAACATATTTTTTTAAATTTTCAGACCTTATTTAATTTTAAGTGCTTTAGCATTTATATACTACCAATTATATTAACAGAAAATTTTCTAGTTTTACAGCAAAAATCAGTATAACAGTCAGTGTTTCCAAACATGGAGACTATACCATATTATATGCATAGCTTCTAACAAAAGTCAACTCCCTGTAAAAACTAAAATGGTATATAGCTTGGTGTATCTAAAATTAATTCTCAAAACTACCTATAAATTGTTTAAAATAATATATTTAAATTTAATTAGGTAAATAAAAACAAATAAATTAAATTTACCTCACATGCATAGATAATTTATTTCTTTACATAAAGACGCTTACCAATTGCGTAGAGAACGAAAATGCTGGCTTTGGAGGACTGAAGTGTTCAGCTCCTTCTTTCAGTTGACGAGAAATAAACTTCCGATATCCATCACTATCCGACTCTTTCATGTCATCGAGCATGTCCCACATGAGGTTGGCCATCTTTGCCAACTCCTGCCGTTCGATGGGATTAGAAGGCAACTTTAACCTGAAGTTATCCATCAGAGCAGTAGAGCAAGTCCCGGATGTTTATACTCGACTCGAGTCTTCGGAGTGTGCAAAAATAACAATGGAGACCTGGCCTACTAACTGTTGTTTAGATTATCTCAAACCTAGAAATTAACCAACAATTAAAATACAGTCGCGGAATTACCGCCAGACGACGTGTAAGGTGTTTATCTAAAATATTAGACATGCATAATAGGTTATTAGCGTGCTTTACGTTAAATTAACAAACTCAACTGTAAGATAACGGTTACAGCTGTGCTCTTCGTGACAGTCAGAATCGTTCTGTTCTATTTCCGATTACACATACGGGATAGTGAATCTAATTACATTACATGTCATCTATCTGTCTCTGGGTGACTTCAACTCAAAAGTGCAGTGTCAAGCAATGGTTGCTAATTACGTAGTGTAGTCCTCCAGTAGGCGTCGTGGTGGTCTTGAGATCCTCCCCAGCCTTGTTGTTTTGACTGCAGGTTGACTTGCAGGTGCAGTTGGGGACTTGGCAGATTTTGGAGGGCTTTCTGTATTCGGAGATCTGATCTCCGTGTCTGGCAGTACGTTTGTCTCTTCAGGTTGATTTGGTGGTTGTCCTTCTGACAGGCTGGTGTTTGTTTGTTGTCCCGTCGGAGTGTACTTAGCGAACATTGTGTTGTCATCCCACACTTCTGTTGTCCTGTTTATGTGTGTTCTAGTTCTTCTCACTGTCCGTCCATTTGCTAGTCTGAGGATGTAGGATTGGGGCTCTGTGTGGTGTCCAATGACTTTTGCTGGTACCCATTTTTTTCCTCTCATTGTCCTTACGCTTTCATCAGGAAGCAGAGGTGAGTTCGTTGTGTTTCCTGTGGCTCCATAGAACGCATATTGGGATTGGTGGGCGATTAGTTTTTTGTCTGGTCTTGTCTGCATCCATGTTATGTGGAACCAGAGTCTCAGTATTTATTGTTAGTTGGGTTCGGAGGTGTCTCCCCTGTAGCAGGATGGCAGGAGTAGGCAGGTCTCCTCCTATTGGTGTGTTCCTAAGGACTCTTAGAGCGTCATTGATTGTACGGCCCTCCTCCAACATCTTGGCCATCATTTTCTTGACTGTTTGGACACCTCTTTCCGCTTGGCCGTTGCTGGCTGGGTAGCCTGGACTGGATGTGGTGTGTTGAAATCCCAGCTTCCTGGAGAACTTGCGAAATTCTTCGTTGGCGTACTGTGGCCCGTTGTCCGAGAATATTGTTTCTGGTATTCCAAAATTGGCAAAATGCTTGTCTAGGATAGTTATCACATCAGCTGCTTTCGTTGACTGGAGGTGATCTATGGTCACCCATTTGCTGTAGTAATCGATGGTAAGTAGGTAATGTTCCCCTTGTAGTTCAAACAAGTCTGTTCCCACTTTCTGGTAGGGGTAGTGTGGAACATCATGAGGTTTAGTGTCTGGCTTTGGGTTCTGGCTTCGATTTTCTTGGCATTTGCTGCAACTCGCTACCATGTCATGTATTTCATTGGTGTAGCCAGGCCAGTACACTGACGTCTTGGCCCTTTCTATACACTTCACTATTCCATAGTGTCCCTCATGTATACTGTTCATCACCGTTTTGCGCATTGTCACAGGGACGACAGCTTGGCTTCCTTTGAGGACAATGCCGTCTTTCTCTGTTAGGTCGTGTCTCACATTCCAGTACGGTTTGATTGGACCCGGGACACTCCTCCTTGTAGGTGGCCATCCTGTGTGTATGTAAGTGATGAGTGCCTGCATTGTAGGGTCTTGTCTGGTCGCTTCCGTACATCTTTCACGTCCAAGTGGTGTGGGAATGATTTGCTCTGTGACGGAGTCGATTTGCTCTTCTGTTAGTTCATCATAGTCTGTATAGGGTGTTGTAGATGGCATTCTGCTCAGAGAATCGGCCAGGACCATTTCTTTCCCGGAATGGTGCTCTAGCGTGTAGTTGTATTTGAGACATCGTAGGCGCATTCTCTGAAGCCTAGGACTGACTTCAGCAAGGGGCTTTTTCAGTATTCCAAGTAGTGGCTTGTGGTCAGTCTCCACTATGACATCTTGTCCATACACATACTGATGGAATCTTGTTAGTCCAAACTGGATGGCAAGCATTTCCTTCTCTATTTGTGCATATTTCTGTTGTATGCTGGACATTGTTCTTGACGCGTATTCTACTGGGTGCCCCTCTTGAATAACAGCTGCTCCCAACCCATGTTGTGATGCGTCCACAGTTAGTCTCACTGGTAATGCTGGATCAAAAAGTCGTAGTACTGGGGCCTTTGTCACTAGATCTTTCACATGCTGTAGGGTGCGGTCGTGAACGGAGTCCCACACCCATGCAGTCTCCTGCTGTGTTAGCTGTCGCAGTGGGCTGGCTGTCTCAGCCAAAGTAGGACAAAATTTCGACAAATATGTAACCAGGCCCAGGAGTCTTGAAACATCTGTCTTGGACTGTGGCTTTGGGAATTGCTCAATGGCCTCAACTTTTTCTGGGTCAGGTTTTATCCCTTCTGATGTAAGCACATGTCCCAGATACTTTAATTCAGTCTTTCTGAACTGGCATTTGGATCGGTTGAGTCTAAGGTTCAGCTCCCTACACCTTTCGAGGACCATCTGAAGGCGTTTGTCGTGCTCCTCTACGCTACAGCCTGATACAAGGATGTCATCCACATAGGTGTGTACCCCAGGTATGTCTGCAAAGGATTCTGTCACTATTCTGTGAAACACTTCTGGGGCAGAGCTGATTCCGAAAGGTAGTCGGCAATACCGGTAGCGCCCAAAAGGAGTTGCCACTGTTGTCAAGTAGCTACTTTCCTTGTCTAGGGCAATCTGTAGAAAACCAGATGTAGCATCTAGGGTTGAGAAATATTGTGAGCCTGCCAACGTGCCGAATATCTCTTCGGGTGTTTTCAATTGATAGTGCTCCCTTTGTATAGCCTTGTTCAACGCTCCTGGATCAATGCATATCCTTAGTTTGTCTTTACCTGGCTTTGTTACAAGGACTATGGGACTGACCCAATTAGTAGCCTCTGTTACTTTGGCTATGATGCCTTGTTTCTCCATTTCATCCAGTTGTGACTTCAGTTCCTGCCTGTACCTAAATGGAACTCTTCTGGCTGGTTGGATGACTGGTTGTGCATTTGTCTTTAGTTTGATGCTGTACTCTCCTGGTAGTCGTCCCAGTCCTTTAAAGACATCTTTGAACTCTGATATAGCTGTGGGTGTGTCCCCTGTTGCATCCACTGCTAGGGTCTGTTGTATTAGTCCCAAGTCAGTGATGGAAGGCAATCCTATGAGCGTCTCCACGTTCTCTCGTACTATGATGAATTCCATCCTGCGGGTGACTCCTTGAAATGTTGCCTCCATGGTTGTTTTCCCACAGACATCTAATTTTGTTCCTCCGTATGCTGTTAGCTGAACTTCTGTTGGCGTGGGAGGGCTAGCACAGAGGACGCGGTAAGCAGTGAATGGCAGTATGTTGCACGTTGCACCTGTGTCGATTTTGGCTTTCAAACCTCTCCCTCCTATGTCCAGTATTATGTTCCAGACTTTAGCCTTTGTTTTACTGGTTTGTGTCGTGGTACCGGTGCAGTAAGCGAAATGGTCTCTCTCCTCGTTCTCTGGTGTGTCTGGTGTGGCTCGTTGTGGCGATATCGCATTGGCCGTCTCCTTTGTTGTTTGTCGTCGGGCTAGTCTGTCCTTTTCTGCCTTTTTGCATGCTTCCGCCGTGTGATTCATAATGCCGCAATATTTGCATTGTTTTCCCCATGCTGGGCAGTTTTTTGGTTTGTGGTTTGTCGCGCAGTAGTGGCAAGGGCGCGGCTTCATGGCTTTCACCATGTGTACCGCCGCCGCGTCGGTGACGCATTCTTTCAAGGCTGTGGCGGTTGATGTCATACTGGCAATGTAACGGGTTGTCGCTTCCATTGACCTGCACATGTCTACAGCTTTGGTTAGGGTTAGGTCAGATTCTGCCAACAGTTTCTCGCGGACGTTGTCTGCGGTGATATTGATTACAATCTGGTCCCGGATGATCTTCGTTTTCTCCTCTTGGTGATATCCGCAGGTTTCCACCAGGCGCAGCAAATCTGTGTAGAAGCTGTCGAAGGGCTCATTCGGTTGTTGTTTCCTCTGCAGGAACAGGAATCTTTCGTAGATTTCATTACTTTTAGGCTTGAAGTAGTTGTTGAACGCTCTAATGACGCAGTCCAGTTTGTCCTCGTCGCCGTCTGCGGCCCAAGTGAATGTTCGGTAGACGGAGATGGCTTCCCCTCCCATTGCCGTGAGTAGTATTGCGACTTTCGTTTTCTCGTCTTCTTTGTCCTTCTTTGTTGCTGTCATGTAGAATGTAAAATGGTCCCGCCACTGTGGCCATTCTTTGGCTGCTTCCAGTGTGGTTGTGAATGCTTGAGGCGGTTTCAGTCCTTCTGCCATGCTGTTGTCGGTTCTTTCCTCCTGACACCATGTAAGATAACGGTTACAGCTGTGCTCTTCGTGACAGTCAGAATCGTTCTGTTCTATTTCCGATTACACATACGGGATAGTGAATCTAATTACATTACATGTCATCAACTACTACCAAAAAAGTAATTGTCACCCAAAACTTCAGTTCCGATGTTACGAAAGTTTCAGTCAAATACCCCATGTGAGGGATGTAAGCCTCGGCCTCCCAGACTTGTGTAGCGCCGCTATCAAACGCTTGTGAATCAGCGCTACACGGGTCTGGGAGGTCGAGGCTAAACGTAACGGTACGAGACCGCTGTTGTGTCTGTCCGTTTTCCATCTCCAGTGCAATGCCCGAGCACCAGTTTCGAGCTGTTGATTACGTCGTCTTTTTGCTGACAGTCGTTGCTTCTATTGCCATCGGCCTCTTCTTTTCGCGATCTCGACAACGACAGGAGACGACGGCTGATGAGTATTTGATGGCCGGACGAAGCATGCGAGCCATACCCGTTGCACTTTCTCTCATCGCCTCCTTCATGTCGGCAGTGTCGATTCTTGGCCTTCCGTCCGAAGTCTTCTATTACGGCGTGCAATATTGGATGATTGTTGTGGCCGTCTGTATTGTCGTGCCTGTCGTGCAAATCGTTTATCTGCCAGTATTTTATCCTCTCAGACTGACAAGCGTGTACGAGTACTTGCAGAGAAGATTTTCGTTGGCAGTCAGATTGATCGCTTCCTTCATGTTTATTGCACAGACTGTATGAGATATGACGTTCAGATTTCAATTGCCCGTGTGTCTTACCTGTCTTTTCGTTGTACGTCACAGGTTCTCTATTCAGCTGTTGTCATCTATGCCCCAGCCATTGCTTTAAATGCAGGTGATTGCGTATGATGATGATAATGTATTGTTTTCACACTAATTATATAACATAATTCTGTTAAATATAGTATAAAGTTGTAGTGGCAGTTGGAAATGTTTGAAAAAAGTGATTAAAAGTAAAAATGTAGACTGGTTTATATTTCAATCGGCTTTCATGATATTTGAGTCACGTGATGCGCATAGGTGGTTACAGACAGGGCACTGTTTGATTAGCTTCCATAGTCTGGTTAATTTTAATTGCTGGCAAGTATTCAGCATTTGACAGGTTGCATGGTTGGGTGCTGGAAGCAGGAAGCAGAAGCTGATTGAGTGATATTGGAATTAGTCATGACTGGTATATATATATATATATATATATATATATATATATATATATATATATATGGTATAGATTGGGTGCTAATGGGGTGAGAATTTTGTCAACATGTCATGTAGATCAGCAGAGACACAGGCACTAAATATACCCAGATACCCAGGCACTTGTGCTCTCATGCAATTACCAAATTTATTAGTTACTGTGTGTGTGTATTAGCAGATGTCACATTGTTGCAAAAGGAAGTGACTAAAAATAACTTTTCTTGTTGTTGCCAACTAATCATATTGGTGTCTGTGCATGGACTTCGTCCGTTTGATTTGTTTCTATTGCTTTAGTTAGGATATTAGGGGTACAGCTTATATTTATCACTTTAATCAAGCTAGAGTAGTTGAATGCTCTAAATCAATATACGTTTTTAGTCACCCTTTCTTGTGGATTATTGGAGCTTTGACATTGAATAAGCAACTGGCAAACATTGTACATGTTAACAGTTATGCACAAATCGTGGATATGGACAAACAGTGGATGTCTAGTTTTTCTGGATAATTTTAGGGTTAGAGTTAAGGCTGGTCACAATATGCAACGGAGAGCTGTCTGTCGCCACCCATCAAACCACTTCAAAGTTACCGCTCAAGACGGACCACAGATGAATTGCTTGACGGAGCGTTGAGGACGGATAGAATTGATTCTATTTTGTCCGCTCTGTTGGAAGTTGACGTACCACAACAGGAATGATTAAGCACTGTTACCCAATTGGGGAAGTGCAAAATAAGGATGATGTAATCATGCAGCAGGGGGGAATAGTAATAATTGGAACGGAACGTACATGTATTTTCAACACAACGGAGAGATGTCCATCACCATCCGTCGGGTCCGTCACGTCTCTGTCCCATATTGTGAACCAACGTTTAGGATTAGAGTTAGGGTTAGTTTAGGGTTAGTGGTTAAGGTTATGGGTTAGGGTTGGGGTTAGAGTTATGGGTTAGGGTTGGGGTTAGAGTTATGGGTTAGGGTTGGGGTTAAAGTTATAGGTTAGGGTTGGGGTTGGGGTTGGGGTTGGGGTTAAAGTTATAGGTTAGGGTTGGGGTTGGGGTTGGGGTTAAAGTTATAGGTTAGGGTTGGGGTTGGGGTTGGGGTTAAAGTTATAGGTTAGGGTTGGGGTTGGGGTTGGGGGTTGGGGGTTGGAATTCATGGTTTGTATTGGCTATCTATGGTTTGTACAGGCAATTCATTGATTGTGCTGTCAAATCCACACTTTGCGCACAATAATATATGTATACATGATTGTTTTCTGCAAACACTGGACTGCACTAAGCCTAACAACTTGTTACTGCAATGCAAAAGATGCAAGTAACCAATGCACTTTCTTATGTTTTATAATGTTTTATGTTTAATATGCAGCTCTTTAATTGTCTCAATAGAGATCCATACTATCTAAATCACATTAAATTGTAGTAAACAAAGAATTGATGACAATGTGTGTGGAGGTTGTCGGTAGTGAACTAAATAGGTGCATTAGGCCACTGTAATTATTAGTATGTGTGTAGGTATTCTTAATTTTTTGGTGCTGGTTATTTGATTTAAGAGTAATGTAATTTGTGGTAACAATGGAAGTGCATGAGTCATTGCCTTGAGTCTATATTTTGAGCTAGTATTCTGACTAACAGACTTTGTGATGTTATGGTTGACAACTTGTAATTATCGCATTGCTTTGAACAGTTTATTAGGTTTATACAAGAGACATTCTATTTTAGCAAATACAGTAAGTAAGTAAAACATGAAGTGTGTATGACTATGGTAAGAAGTAATATTTTTGGAACATGTCATGCACACTTTTAAGGTTAGGGTAGACACGACCAAGTTTTATTTCTGGTTTGGTTTTCTCTACTGCAGATAGTTTGTTTACTATGGTAAGCAGAGTGGGACAGGTCTTCTACGTACAAGTCATAAATCAAATAGTATGGCCACAAAACTGGTAGGTAGTCACTAGTGTGTGCTAAGTTTTATTTTTCTTTGTGTTTTAGATTTAGAAGTGGTATGGTATTGTGTGTCTCTGCTGTTCCTTGCTCATTCACAGTTTTATGGGCACAATGTACTATAATTAGTGGTTGTTGCTGCACATCATGTTTTGGCTTGTGTGTAAGATAACGGTTACAGCTGTGCACTTCGTGACAGTCAGAATCGTTCTGGTCTATTTCCGATTACACATACGGGATAGTGAATCTAATTACATTACATGTTATCTATCTGTCTCTGGGTGGCTTCAACTCAAAAGTGCAGTGTCAAGCAATGGTTGCTAATTACGTAGTGTAGTCCTCCAGTAGGCGTCGTGGTGGTCTTGAGATCCTCCCCAGCCTTGTTGTTTTGACTGCAGGTTGACTTGCAGGTGCAGTTGGGGACTTGGCAGATTTTGGAGGGCTTTCTGTATTCGGAGATCTGATCTCCGTGTCTGGCAGTACGTTTGTCTCTTCAGGTTGATTTGGTGGTTGTCCTTCTGACAGGCTGGTGTTTGTTTGTTGTCCCGTCGGAGTGTACTTAGCGAACATTGTGTTGTCATCCCACACTTCTGTTGTCCTGTTTATGTGTGTTCTAGTTCTTCTCACTGTCCGTCCATTTGCTAGTCTGAGGATGTAGGATTGGGGCTCTGTGTGGTGTCCAATGACTTTTGCTGGTACCCATTTTTTTCCTCTCATTGTCCTTACGCTTTCATCAGGAAGCAGAGGTGAGTTCGTTGTGTTTCCTGTGGCTCCATAGAACGCATATTGGGATTGGTGGGCGATTAGTTTTTGTCTGGTCTTGTCTGCATCCATGTTATGTGGAACCAGAGTCTCAGTATTTATTGTTAGTTGGGTTCGGAGGTGTCTCCCCTGTAGCAGGATGGCAGGAGTAGGCAGGTCTCCTCCTATTGGTGTGTTCCTAAGGACTCTTAGAGCGTCATTGATTGTACGGCCCTCCTCCAACATCTTGGCCATCATTTTCTTGACTGTTTGGACACCTCTTTCCGCTTGGCCGTTGCTGGCTGGGTAGCCTGGACTGGATGTGGTGTGTTGAAATCCCAGCTTCCTGGAGAACTTGCGAAATTCTTCGTTGGCGTATTGTGGCCCGTTGTCCGAGAATATTGTTTCTGGTATTCCAAAATTGGCAAAATGCTTGTCTAGGATAGTTATCACATCAGCTGCTTTCGTTGACTGGAGGTGATCTATGGTCACCCATTTGCTGTAGTAATCGATGGTAAGTAGGTAATGTTCCCCTTGTAGTTCAAACAAGTCTGTTCCCACTTTCTGGTAGGGGTAGTGTGGAACATCATGAGGTTTAGTGTCTGGCTTTGGGTTCTGGCTTCGATTTTCTTGGCATTTGCTGCAACTCGCTACCATGTCATGTATTTCATTGGTGTAGCCAGGCCAGTACACTGACGTCTTGGCCCTTTCTATACACTTCACTATTCCATAGTGTCCCTCATGTATACTGTTCATCACCGTTTTGCGCATTGTCACAGGGACGACAGCTTGGCTTCCTTTGAGGACAATGCCGTCTTTCTCTGTTAGATCGTGTCTCACATTCCAGTACGGTTTGATTGGACCCGGGACACTCCTCCTTGTAGGTGGCCATCCTGTGTGTATGTAAGTGATGAGTGCCTGCATTGTAGGGTCTTGTCTGGTCGCTTCCGTACATCTTTCACGTCCAAGTGGTGTGGGAATGATTTGCTCTGTGACGGAGTCGATTTGCTCTTCTGTTAGTTCATCATAGTCTGTATAGGGTGTTGTAGATGGCATTCTGCTCAGAGAATCGGCCAGGACCATTTCTTTCCCGGAATGGTGCTCTAGCGTGTAGTTGTATTTGAGACATCGTAGGCGCATTCTCTGAAGCCTAGGACTGACTTCAGCAAGGGGCTTTTTCAGTATTCCAAGTAGTGGCTTGTGGTCAGTCTCCACTATGACATCTTGTCCATACACATACTGATGGAATCTTGTTAGTCCAAACTGGATGGCAAGCATTTCCTTCTCTATTTGTGCATATTTCTGTTGTATGCTGGACATTGTTCTTGACGCGTATTCTACTGGGTGCCCCTCTTGAATAACAGCTGCTCCCAACCCATGTTGTGATGCGTCCACAGTTAGTCTCACTGGTAATGCTGGATCAAAAAGTCGTAGTACTGGGGCCTTTGTCACTAGATCTTTCACATGCTGTAGGGTGCGGTCGTGAACGGAGTCCCACACCCATGCAGTCTCCTGCTGTGTTAGCTGTCGCAGTGGGCTGGCTGTCTCAGCCAAAGTAGGACAAAATTTCGACAAATATGTAACCAGGCCCAGGAGTCTTGAAACATCTGTCTTGGACTGTGGCTTTGGGAATTGCTCAATGGCCTCGACTTTTTCTGGGTCAGGTTTTATCCCTTCTGATGTAAGCACATGTCCCAGATACTTTAATTCAGTCTTTCTGAACTGGCATTTGGATCGGTTGAGTCTAAGGTTCAGCTCCCTACACCTTTCGAGGACCATCTGAAGGCGTTTGTCGTGCTCCTCTACGCTACAGCCTGATACAAGGATGTCATCCACATAGGTGTGTACCCCAGGTATGTCTGCAAAGGATTCTGTCACTATTCTGTGAAACACTTCTGGGGCAGAGCTGATTCCGAAAGGTAGTCGGCAATACCGGTAGCGCCCAAAAGGAGTTGCCACTGTTGTCAAGTAGCTACTTTCCTTGTCTAGGGCAATCTGTAGAAAACCAGATGTAGCATCTAGGGTTGAGAAATATTGTGAGCCTGCCAACGTGCCGAATATCTCTTCGGGTGTTTTCAATTGATAGTGCTCCCTTTGTATAGCCTTGTTCAACGCTCCTGGATCAATGCATATCCTTGGTTTGTCTTTACCTGGCTTTGTTACAAGGACTATGGGACTGACCCAATTAGTAGCCTCTGTTACTTTGGCTATGATGCCTTGTTTCTCCATTTCATCCAGTTGTGACTTCAGTTCCTGTCTGTACCTAAATGGAACTCTTCTAGCTGGTTGGATGACTGGTTGTGCATTTGTCTTTAGTTTGATGCTGTACTCTCCTGGTAGTCGTCCCAGTCCTTTAAAGACATCTTTGAACTCTGATATAGCTGTGGGTGTGTCCCCTGTTGCATCCACTGCTAGGGTCTGTTGTATTAGTCCCAAGTCAGTGATGGAAGGCAATCCTATGAGCGTCTCCACGTTCTCTCGTACTATGATGAATTCCATCCTGCGGGTGACTCCTTGAAATGTTGCCTCCATGGTTGTTTTCCCACAGACATCTAATTTTGTTCCTCCGTATGCTGTTAGCTGAACTTCTGTTGGCGTGGGAGGGCTAGCACAGAGGACGCGGTAAGCAGTGAATGGCAGTATGTTGCACGTTGCACCTGTGTCGATTTTGGCTTTCAAACCTCTCCCTCCTATGTCCAGTATTATGTTCCAGACTTTAGCCTTTGTTTTACTGGTTTGTGTCGTGGTACCGGTGCAGTAAGCGAAATGGTCTCTCTCCTCGTTCTCTGGTGTGTCTGGTGTGGCTCGTTGTGGCGATATCGCATTGGCCGTCTACTTTGTTGTTTGTCGTCGGGCTAGTCTGTCCTTTTCTGCCTTTTTGCATGCTTCCGCCGTGTGATTCATAATGCCGCAATATTTGCATTGTTTTCCCCATGCTGGGCAGTTTTTTGGTTTGTGGTTTGTCGCGCAGTAGTGGCAAGGGCGCTGCTTCATGGCTTTCACCATGTGTACCGCCGCCGCGTCGGTGACGCATTCTTTCAAGGCTGTGGCGGTTGATGTCATACTGGCAATGTAACGGGTTGTCGCTTCCATTGACCTGCACATGTCTACAGCTTTGGTTAGGGTTAGGTCAGATTCTGCCAACAGTTTCTCGCGGACGTTGTCTGCGGTGATATTGATTACAATCTGGTCCCGGATGATCTTCGTTTTCTCCTCTTGGTGATATCCGCAGGTTTCCACCAGGCGCAGCAAATCTGTGTAGAAGCTGTCGAAGGGCTCATTCGGTTGTTGTTTCCTCTGCAGGAACAGGAATCTTTCGTAGATTTCATTACTTTTAGGCTTGAAGTAGTTGTTGAACGCTCTAATGACGCAGTCCAGTTTGTCCTCGTCGCCGTCTGCGGCCCAAGTGAATGTTCGGTAGACGGAGATGGCTTCCCCTCCCATTGCCGTGAGTAGTATTGCGACTTTCGTTTTCTCGTCTTCTTTGTCCTTCTTTGTTGCTGTCATGTAGAATGTAAAATGGTCCCGCCACTGTGGCCATTCTTTGGCTGCTTCCAGTGTGGTTGTGAATGCTTGAGGCGGTTTCAGTCCTTCTGCCATGCTGTTGTCGGTTCTTTCCTCCTGACACCATGTAAGATAACGGTTACAGCTGTGCACTTCGTGACAGTCAGAATCGTTCTGGTCTATTTCCGATTACACATACGGGATAGTGAATCTAATTACATTACATGTCATGTGGAGCTATCTGTTAGTGCCTGCAGCTCATAGTCAAGTGTTGAACTAAGGATCCAAGGATATTGTTCTTTGGAATATTAATTTCATAGGGTATGTAGAAGGCTGATCATGAATAAAACTTGAGAGACAATCATTTGGAATTTATGCAGGAATTAGACACACAGTAGTGAATTTGAGTTAAGTTGACTAACTTGATTTGATAGACTAAGATACATGCATATTTTCTTTCTTATTCTCAACAGTGCTGTGTATGGGTCAGTTATGTGAATGTTTACTTAGTGTTTATATGTGGATTTTGAATGTTGATTAATGAACATAAACATAAGATAAAATGATAAAAAATTAGCATTCACATGCTGATTTTGAAACTGCTTCACACAGAGAAACATGGTTATTGTTACTTGGCGTAGTCTATTGTATATATAGGCTTGAAAAAAAGGGTTTAAAAATGTTATATCTAGTATTCGATTTGATGTACTATTTGGTATTAAATACTGTCTATTATTGGCAGAGGTTATTGGTATAGCTAGCATAATAGATATAAGTTAGTTATAAAGTGTATGTTTTAAGTATGTTTGTATCCATGTTTTAAGAGTGATAGGCAGACTGTAAGAGGATTGTAGAAGGCAACATTGTCTTTATTGAATTGTCATTGTAATTGTGTATGCAGTTTAGTACATGATGTCCTGTGGTGTTTTATTCATCATTGTGTTGTGATGTCAATTAGTGAGCAATTTTCCTACATGGGCAAGCATCCTCACAGGTGGCGCTGTTGCTACCATCTACACAACACTGGTAAGTCTTATTATTTATTTTCTATTTGATGATGGTATATCCACTGAATGCAGTGATGTCTTGTAGATGTCCAACATATAATACATTTGCAATATATTTGGTTGGCAACAGTAGCTTAATTTATTGCTCGGGCTCTCCATATCTCTTTATGAAAATCTCATGAGGAATGAAATAGATTCAATCAAGTGCATGTAATTTCCAAAACAACACAGGTAAAGGTACCAGTATATACAATATCAGCCATGCTGTTAGCAATTGGCGACTTCAAGTAGTTGACTACAGTGTGCACATGCACACAGTCAACCTACGTACACGATCTGTGTCACATTGCCATATGTACATCTTGTTCTAACAACTTTATAATGATAACAAAACAGAAAGAAATGTGTAGATGTTGTAATGTCTTATTACCACTCAATAGTCCACACCACCAATTTTTTCCAATCATAGTGTGACACAGATTGTGTTGGTTGACTGTGTGCATGTGCACACTGTAGTCAACTACTTGAAGTCTCCAATTGCTAAAAGGATGACTAATAGTGTATATACTGGTAGCTTTACCTGTGTTGTTTCGGAATAGCTGTACTAACAGCTACGTTATACATACCATCAGTGCATGAACAAGCACCAACAACATCTATAATAAGCATTCACAGACATAAACTGCTAAACCTGATTTGTGTGTGAACAGTTTGCTGACCATCACAGAATTGCTCTCCAGCTTTTCAGCATGAATTTACAGTGAGCTACTGATAGACTCTGTTTAGCATGTTTCTTAGCTTAGTTGCACTATGCAGTGCTTAGAGTTTCATTGCCTATAATTTGCAGTTCAAAGTGATTTTGTTTATGTCAAATTATGCGTCTTAGCAATTTGTGCATTTCACAAGTTATGTAGCTTATTGAATGATTACTACAGAGCTGGTAAGTTTTGCTTCTTGCCAGACACTATGAATATAACAGACTGCAAAAGAAACGTCACAACTTGGAGTTTTTGTCAGATTGTATGCAAATTTGTCATTCATTGCGTTTAATAGTGGTTCAATATGTACAGTCTAAGATAGAGAGACATATCAAGGCTTTGGCAAAAATCCTTTAAATCACAAGTTACTGTGCTGTTGCAATGTGTTGCTGCTATGTTTATTTTAATCTAATTGTACACTTTGAATACATTGTTATATTGCTGTTGGATGAATGCTGTAGTGTGGTGTGTTAGGGTGGTATGAAAGCTGTCATCTGGACGGATGTGTTTCAGTCTGTTGTAATGCTGGGAGGACTTTTGACTATGATCATTATGGGAATCGTTCATGTAGGAGGAGTGAGTGTTGTTTTTGAGAGAGCTTGTGATGGAGGAAGACTTAATTTTTTGAAGTATGACTTGAATTTCATAATGAGTATGCTTAGGTTCTTGCCTTTATCTGTTTGCCTGTTAGTTTTCTTTGTCTGTATTTTGTGTTTTGCTGTATATTTGTTTTGTGGGTTTTGTTGAAATGTGTGTGTACATCTATACATTTGTGCATACATGTATGCCAAATTTTAGTGTGGGTAAGGCAGCACTCAAGGTTCAAGGTGTGTGTGTGTGTGTGTGTGTGTGTGTGTGTGTGTGTGTGCCTGTGTCTGTGTCTGTGTCTGTGTGTGTACCCTTGTGTGTGTAGCCCGTGTGTGTGTGCTATAGCTCAGTTGGGTAGAGAGTCATCTTATGGAGTGATTACATCCATGACCTTGCAGTGTTGCAGGTTCAAGTCAGTGATGGCGATCTATGGCATATTTCCTTGGGCAAGAAACTCACACACAATTGCCTCTCTTGACTCAGGAGTATAAATGAGTACATTGACTAGGGTGGCAAAGGCCCCCGACTGCGACGAAGTCCATCAGCCACTGGGGTCCTGGAGGGACTTCGGGTGCCCACACCACAGTTGGCGTCGCAGTTGGTACTCCTGCAAGTACCTGGCCAGGCTCCAGAAGATTGCTTAGCATGGCACATAGCTGCTGCGTAGTGCACAGAAACCCAGCCATCTGGCTGGGGCGTAACCGTAACGAACTGCAGCTCCTTATCCATTTGCCATTTGTGTGTACCCTGGAAACGTGTTCAAGTTGGCACGGCTAGGAGCTGATCTAGCAGTTGCATTTCGTGTAGTTTTCATAATCAGGTTGTGACTATGACTTCCCTCTTCAGCTTCAGTCTTGCAAACTGAAGTGGTGAACTACGATATTTTGCACAGAAGAGAGAAATGACAAAGGAAGTGTGTGTGTGTGTGTGCACGCGTGCGTGCATTTGTGTGTGTGTGTGTGTGTGTGTGTGTGTGTGTGTGTGTGTGTGTGTGTGTGTGTGTGTGTGTGTGTGTGTGTGTGAATTGCATGATTTAATTATAACATAATTATGTAACAAATATAATATAAATTAATATATTTATTGTGAATATCAATGTAAATTTTATTAATTTTTGTGTATTTATTGGTTATTATTAATAATTAATTAATTAATTTGGCATAGCTAAACCTGTAGTAGTTGCTATAGGTCGTGAATCAACATGTAGTGACCGGATGCAAAAGCAAGCCAACGTGTAGTCATGCATGCAGCGTCAATGTTGCCTATGACTGGTTTTTTGCAAAATGGCGTCGATTGTTCATCCGTTCTGCTTACAGCTAAAACATATTGCTCTCTTGAAGATTGTGGATGACAAGTTGGACGTGTGCTGTGTTGCATGGTCCCATGGGACCTTTGTTTGACTCCTTGAAGAGTAATGAATTTATTTGTTTTGCTATTTTCTGTAAGACAATCACAGACACGTACAGCTATTACTTGAACCGTACAGCTATTACTTGAACCTTACGCTGTGCTTCTCAGTGTGATGACAGTTTGACAGTAGTAGACTTTGTTGCTATGGATATGACATTGCGGCTTTTCTGTCATAATTCGTGGCTTTTCTGTCATAGTGCGCGCCTTTGTTACTTTTCCTATTTTTTATGTCCCAAAAGGACTGCCGATTGGCTCAACAAATATCTGAGTGTGTCACATGCTTACAGGCATACATAGATAGGTAATGACATACCGACAGACAGACCGGAAGTCAATTCAGCTTGTTTAGAGTAAGCTTCTCGCGAAGCAGTACACCACTCACTGTAGTGTTCTTCTTTACGCTCGTAGCTTAATAATTTTTTAGTAATTATAAAGAATGTCTTGTGACCATATTCTAAATTTGAGTGTATGAGTAACATAAGTTTCTGACAGATATGGAAGATGACCCACTGAGCATTCATTACTAGAACAAGTGTTAGCTTGTGTGACTACCAATATGTATGTTACTTGTTGTAAATTGATGTCATAATCAAAGAATGTTGTAATATTGTACTATTTATATTTATGTGTCTGTGTAGTTTTAATCCTGATCCTACCCAACGTATGTCATTTTGGACACTTGCAGTTGGTGGAATATTTACTATGCTCCAAAGGTGGGGTGTTGGACAGACATCTGTACAACGCATGCTCACGTCACGTAGTGCCCATTCAGCTAAAAGGTAAGATGAGTTGGAGGATGTTGCAAGTGTATAAGCATAATCTGATATATTTAGTCTTTAATGAGAGATGGATTTCTTGTGATACTGGTGTATCTGTAGAGAGGTGATATAATGCTGTGACATTGCAAGGACATAGCCACCCGTCTGGTTGGTCCGGTAGAAACCGGACCACTTTTCAATATTTGTACTTTCACCAATAGACCATTCCCAATAACTTCCGGAATAGTGTATAGCTGAGTAGATAAATTTTTATTTAGTTACTCTGTAGACAGTCTTGTATCAAGTGCCTGCAGGCCCTCAGATCAGTAAGCCGATCATAGATCTGTTCATGCCGGTTCAAGTGGATAAAAGGTTGAACTAGGTAGTGCTTCAAACTTTTTTCTTATGAGAACCTTCGGGAAGTATATGAACCCTGTGCTGCATGTACTCTGCACACATACAAACCCAATGGTTTCATGCCTAGCCCACTACGATGTCGACGACGCTCAAGAAAATTTTTATCTCACCACATCGTCACTGCTGTCATCATGCAAGTTCAGCAACCACATTGCAAATGCATTTGTAAGACTTCTAGCATTATGCATGACTTCATCTTGAATGAGTCACTTGACTTTCTTCTGAGAATATTGCTCACATAAATGTAAAATTGGTTCTTGTAGTTATAGGAATAGTAGAGTTTTTACAAAGTTATACTTTTTCCTAATTCTAATATAGCTAGTAACCTAAAAGTTTACTAAAAAGTTGGGTTTGAGGAGGAGACTAGTCAGGCAAAGCTGATCCATGTTACGATTTCCCACCAAGATTTGACCGACAGACATGATTTGAAGTCTATTGCTGCGAAAGACATGACGATTCACTAAAACATGCATGAATCAAGAAAGACCACATTCACTACATTTCATTCTGCATGAGATAGCATGTCCGATTTTTGTCTATCTAGTAGATAATATCTACTGATATTTTGAAGAAAGCTGATTATGTATGTAACACGAGAAGATGATTGTTCTACGTATCTGTCTGCATGCAAGTCTGTGTGTTGTTGTAAATTTTCAACTGGACCACTTCTAAACTGCTGGCTACGGCCCTACATTGAAAGAAGCAATCCTTTAATTGGCATAAGCATCTACTGCTTATGTTAGACTAGATTCCAGGCTATGAACTTATTTTCAGGGGCTTATACTATGGTCTCTGGGCTTGTTCACATCAGATTTAATCATGATTACTTGCCCCGTTACTGCAGTAAACTTGGCTGTTCACACCACTCCTAATCATGATTAGTCAAATGCCACTCTAAAGCCCTGCCCACACTACTGTAGACCAGACATGGATTGTGATCCGGTTGCCAGTGCGGACAGTCCTTAACTACGATTAGCTGGCTAGTGGTGTGGACACACTCTATGTCTAATACAATGAAATTTGTTTATATATAACTAGCAGAGGCACCAGTACTGTTGTCTAGTAAACACAGAAGAATGTAAAGGTGTAGTTTGTTTTCTTACTTTCTGCACACAATATCACAACTTTTAGGAACGTATGTAAGTTTTCTGCACATTTTTAATTTAAGTATCAAGCCGATGTTCTGGATTAGAATGCATTGATTGGAATTAAACCGATTGTTAACAATTGACTCATATTTTTTGTGCTGAGACCTTTCCTGATGCTCTTTCTCAGTCCTCTATCTAGAGTATTCTTCACATCACACATGTCCAAGTTCCACAGATGGCACCCATATGACATTATTAAGAACATTTGTTTATGCACCTCCATACATTGTCCGAATACAGAACTCCACCCAATTTTCCAAGTAATGTGTTGACTTCACAAAAAAAGTTCTTACTATCGCTTCCACTGTAACATTGGCTGGCGAAATGAATCCATATCCACTCTCAAGTGTTTTGTTGACGTTTTGAACATCATAACATATTCATTGAGCCGCCATTCAGGGTTTACGAGTGACAGAAGTCTATTATACTGAAAACTGTACAAATGCTTCTTTTCTCTTGAGCAATAGCCCACTCTCTTCAGCAAATAGGGAGTTTTGCTGTATAGTTTAAGTTTATTGTCATATAAACAAGATAAGGTGATGTCCACAAGTACTGTTCCACTTAGGAGAAATTGTTAATTATGAGTTTCAAATGACTTTTTGGCAGATTGACCTGTGCCAAAGGTGACATTTGAGACTGGCTGCCAGGTTTGTCGTGAAGTAGAGCATAGACAGACAAGGATTTGAGTTTCTTGATCCAACCTTGATAGCCACGAAGTACATGTCAAAAGATTATACTTGATTTTGAGGAATGCTGATATATGTATGTATGAACATGAGAGCCTGGAAACAAAAATTGAACAATAATCAGATTTGCCAGCATGGCTATCACTGTCTCTCTGGGCCTCTTCATACACACACATACATACATACATACATGCGTGTGTGTGTGTGTGTGTGTGTGTGTGTGTGTGTGTGCGCACGCACGCACACTTGTGTACTTACGTATGTACAGTATGTGTGTATGTACATATATGTATATGGATATCATATGCATTTGAAACTTGTTGAATGTGTTATAATTCTAGGTCTTTTTGGCTGATGATGCCTTTGACAATTCTGTCAATAACAATTTGCAGTGTTGTTGGTCTTGTCATCTATGCAGTTTATTCTAATTGTGATCCATTGGAAGCTTGCATTATTCAGAAGAGAAGGACCAAGTGATATGATTTGAAACTTTTGACTGGTATGCCATGTTGGTTGACCTGCTGCTGCTTATCTTTGTTAGATTCTACCATTCTATGTTGTTGACATTTTGGGTGATGCTTATGGTGTTCCTGGTTTATTCCTGTCTGCACTGGTTTGTGGCACACTGAGGTTAGACGTAGAGACTCTATTACTTGTGTTTACAATGAGGTATTTGATCAAGCCAGCATGTTTGGTTTGGTGCGGCTTGGTGCCAGTTGCAGTATAAATGCAACCCTAGCCAAGTTATATGAACAAGGTAACCTAGGTTGTCCCAATTCATTCAATATGTAGCTTGGTTTAGCCTCATCCTAGTGAGCAGTGTGTAAAACACAAGTGGAGTGGACTGGATGTTGAGAGCATACATGGCTGATTTCATTATACATTTAATGAGTTGGAGGGATGATATCATGATATAACAAGAAAAGATATATGCAAACATCTGAAAATACACATTTATGACGCAGGCTTCAATAGTTGCCCAGAAATAAAGTTAGGTGATGTGCTTTAGTATCTCTGTTTTATGTTCCAGAAGACTAAACACAATAAAGGGATCCATCATAATTAGGTCATGTGATGTGATGACACACTTACTTGCTCACTCAAAACACTGCTGTGTAAATGGAAGTTAGTGTGGTCATACACAATTCACACTTTTTACTAAACATGTCACCTGAGCTGGCCTGCATAGATTGAACATCCCGGTCTAAGTAAGATTTTGCTTGTGTGATCATAGTCTCTTTGAAAGCTACAAGTCATAGGAACGGGCTTCAAAGAAGTCATGTGACTTGCGAGGAGCATACTCTAACGGAGGTTAATTTTTACCAAATCTCTCTGGCTATTTGGCTGTCTGGCTGTTTGGCTGTCTGTCTGTCTGTCTGTCTGTCTGTCTGTCTGTCTATGTCAAATATGATCATATATGGGCGTCACACTTCACAAATGTATGGTATGCAAGCAAGTGCCCACTCACAACACATTAGTTTCTTGTGTTGCCGGCAGCAACAAAAGACAATGGCTGGGCAGGCAATCACTACATGATGTTTGGCATGAGAGAAAATTTAGCCAGAAAGACATCAATTTTGATCAGAAACAACGGAAATGTATTTCAAGTAACGCTACCTGGAAGTCTATGAACATACAATGTTGCTGCCATATTAGGCACAAACGTGAAGCATAATGCATGCATTATGTATGGGACTTCGTTGCTAATGCGAGTCGTCGACTACTGTAAATGTTGTACGTAAAAGATACTATATGTATTTAGATACACAATTTAGACTGTGAAGCGATAAGCAAACATGCAGAATCTATAGCTATAACGTTGAAGAAAAATAGAAGTCTGACAGAATCCTGTACTAGAATAGCAATTTGTAAGTTAGAAGTTACATGTGATGCATTCGATAGCAACATTTCAGTCAGTTTTAACTTAACTCTACTTCAGATAGAAGCTATTCCCAATGAGTGTACTGCTTTTTCGTACCTTCATTTGAAGCGACTCTTGATGGAGGTTCACGTATTACTAAATATGTATATGTGTGGAGATCTTATTGCAAAAAGTCCTTAGAACTCTTTGAAGACCAACATTTGAAAGTACTCCGACAAAAATGCAGGAATGGAAAGTTGTATTCTTTAAGAGTGGCAACTTCATTGCGATGTTTGTGGACGCTCCTGCACAGCACGCATTGGTCATTGGAAACACAGGCAGGGTCATAAATGAGCTTGGTAGTGTAGACCAGTCACTCCACCATGTATGTTTGTATGCTTCATGTATGTATATGTACTAAATGTGCATTTTTTAAAGAACGTAAGATATAAACTTTGCATACGTGCATTTTGGCAACACTGGCGGTACGGTATCAACGTGGAAGCTTTGCTTCTCTTTTCATTGGTGGGGTGTAGGAAAAGCGCACGTGAAAGGTATTTCTTTGGAATATGGAAAAACAGGAAGAAATAACTGGAAGAGGCAAGACTTAAATTGGAGTGAGTTTTTAGTAAGGAAATGACGAAAATACAAAGGCAGATCTGTCAGCTATAGCCAGAGCAGAACACTTCAAACCCGGCTTATTCAACTAGAAAAGAAGAAATACGAGGTAGACAAATTCGATTCTGAGCAATAGCAATCGATCAATGCGAGACTTCAGTTCTTTCAAACGACAGAGAACACGCAAGGCAGACGCAATCACATCTCACGACTGGTAAATTCAGATGGACTAGAAATTAATACAAAGGATGGCCTGTTAGCAGAAGTAACAAGTTAGTGTGAGGATTTATTCGAGCAGCAACCATTCTCGAAGGAGGTCGAAACCAAGGTATTGTCCGCTATTAAGGCATGCTGGGGAGAGGACGATAACGTTCGAGTTGCAGGACTGCTAAATGAACAAGAAATACTGACAAGCGTGAAACAGTTGAAACGAGGAAAAGCACCAGGACTAGACGGTTTACCTTTCGAATTTGCAACACGTTCTGCAACATACTTAAGGAAGAATTTATTGCCGTAACAAACAAAGTTTACGACAGAGGAGCACTCGTTCACAGTTAACAGACAGGTATTATTAGACTCCTTTTATAAGAAAGGAAATCAAAAAAATTACTGAATTGGAGACCGATTATGCTTCTAAACACAGATTATAAGATAACAGTGAAGACTTTGGCAAACAGACTTAAACATATCTTACACAAGGTAATCGACATAGATCAAACGTGTTTGACAAAGATCTGTTGCCGACAACTTCACTCTGATACGAGATATTATCTACTACTGTCATGATACTCAGACAGCTGCAGCCATTATATCTTTAGGCCAATCTACAGGTTTTTGACAGAGTAAATCGCACTTTCCTTTTTGATGTTTTGTCTAAATATGGTGTAGACCACTCATTTGTATAATGGATGAGAACATTAATTGTACAACACAGTTGGAAGCCATGTACAGTAATAATAAACAACTGGTTTACAAGACGAATAATGTTGGAAGAGTACATTTTGGCAGCAGAGCCACTGGCCGCAAGTATTCAAGCAATTCTGAAATACTAGTACATAGACTTGGCCTACCCCGGACAGAAGAAGTGAAGATCAGTAGCTATTCGGATGATTCAACGTGTTTCATTATAAAAGATACGAGTTTTGAGGCACTGCAGGCAGAATTGACAAAGTATGAAGAAGCTACCATAGCCGTGTTAAATTATGATAAATCACAAGGTCTCTGGCTTGGACCCTGGTCAACTGTAGAGAAGACAAACATAAGCTGGATGGAAACTTCAATATCGATCCTAGGAATTACATTTTTCATGTTGTACTATCAGACAGTGTTACAAAACTGGATCACCTCGATAGACAAATTAGATAAAATATTAACAAATTGGCATAAAACAAATCTGTCATATGAAGGTTGTACAAAACTTTTGCCTTTACGAAAATTTATTATGTGGCGATAGTACTGACAATACCTGCAAACTTCATCCGTCAAGTCGAAAACAATGCTAGATTCTTTCTTTGGAGGAATTCCAATCAACTGGTAAAGTGGTCAGTTTGTATATGCAAACAAGCCGAAGGAGATTTGGGGGCATCGCACATACCGTCGAGATTTGCAGTGCTGTACAAGATGCGTGTGTCTACCATAGTCTCTATTTACGCCTCTAGTGTGCACTTAGCCACCCAGGAGGATTTCACGCTCATTATCAGCGTTACTTCACTTAGCATAACCAATTACTGCTAAACCAATCACAAGTTACAACCGACGTTCCGTGGTAAGATGCTGATTGTCTTAGAAAATCATTTTAGTACTGTTCTGGTCCAGACTGGAAGTTTGAGGCTATGCTTCACCTGCTGTGAGTACAGTATTTATTGGACCCCAATAAAATAGCCAGATAGAAGTATTTTGCTGCATACTAGTTTGACAAAATTGGAGGTTTATACAAGTTAGGTCTCCAAGGTTTCGCGATGATTCCAAGCAGGACACTGATCAAGTTGCCACCTTTTATCGCAGATTATTAGAGTTATGGGGAGCACATGATGGCGGATGCATTCTAGAAACTCTGACTAACTATGGCGAAGCGTGCAAGGGAGATTTGTGGTGACACCCTAACTTCATAGACAAGAACGGTAGAAAACTGTACTACGTGTCAATGTCTAAAACAGGATTTCACACGGTTAAAGATATATATATATATATATATATATATATATATATATATATATACCAAATACAGCCACCAGATAAAAGAACCGTAGCAGCTTTGTTGTATGAAGGAGGAGTAGTCAGAGTCAAAGTGGACACAACAACTTTATCTTTAGCAGTCATCGGGTCGATCGATTTTGCTAAAAGAGGTGATGACCAAAACAGTTTATAGGAGACTTATAGAAACCGTCTTAGAGACACGGATATGCATTACAGTAGACCCTTGATTATTCGACCCCCTTTGGGCAAACCATGGAAGAAAAGTGGTCAGATAAGTTGAAAGAACGGATAATTGAAGTGTTGGAGTTTTAACCATACCCCAGAGTTCCAGTCCGCTTTTTTGAGTCCCGGTGTGTACGTGGTATGAACTCTAGAACATGTACAATATGCTAGTGATAAAATAGATTGCACGAAGATGTAATACGTGTACTATATATGCAAACTACAATCACCAAACAGTTAATTAAAATTAATCGTAGAAGCCTTTGTATCTTTCGTCGCCATTACTGCACATTGTCATTGTGTTTGCGCAAAACGGGTTTGTGACGTCATTTCTGCTTTGCAAACACGGTCAGATGATTGAGGGTCGAATACGTGAGGGTCTTATAACATATCATGTGATCTTTATGTGAGCTCATTGGTCTAGGTGTTAGATCAGCGATACACCTAAGGTCAACTATTTCAACCATTTATTCAATTACCTAGCAATTCTATACTTACAAGCACTTAGAAAACACAACATAGGATGCACTCAGCCATCACGTTGATGTTATAAATCAATTATAACATGGGTGGTGGTGGGGATGTTGGCATAATAAGACAACTCGGCTGTTAGGGCTTTGGGTCTTATAACACAACAATATCCCTAGCATAGCACCTGTGTTATAACTATTATTATGTTATAATTAGCTGTTTTGTGACGTGCATCAATTTGGATATGTGACTATGAATCATGGTCAAAGTCTTTGAACCCAATGCCATGTGTACAAAAACATAAAAACATTTTAGTGCGTTTATTGGTATGTTGATTGTTGTTGGTAAGATACAGTTTAAGATAAATAAGACTATTGTTAATCAAATTTTATGACTGCTACTCAGATTATTATTTCTGTATTATTGACTGGTCAGAAAAGCAATTAATAATCATTTGTGATGTTTGTATTGGAGTTGCACCAATAAAGGCATTTGGCTGATATACAGATAACCGATATCCAAGAAAAATGCCGATACTGATATCTGATATAATTGTATTTTGTAGATAATCGTGAATGTTCGTGTTTTGTAAGTCTTGCAGCGATGAATCTTGTGTCCTCTGCCGCCTTGAGTTGCTCTCAAATGGGGAATTCTGTTTCTTGCCAATATGTGCGCAACTCGTGTGGCCCTAACAGACTGACTACACATGTGCAACTTGTCGGTGTGCACTTACACAAGATTTACCGTTTCCAATATATAAAACCGATATGCCATATCGGCTGGTAACCAATAAACGATTCGATTATTGGTGCAACTCTAGTTTGTATTGCATTCTTTGTATTGAATGAATCACTTAAACTGATTTCTATTGTTAGCACTATTTCATCTAATCTTAATTCGATTTCTGCTGTCACCTTGGAGGATTTTATTCGCCCAAGAAGACCACATATGACAGAAAGAAGAGCAACCATTGTCTCCAGGAGTCTTGGTATAATGTGTAGTTCTAATTTTATTTATGTTAGTTTGTAGAACAGAGTTGGAGGTTGGTAATCTATAATCACTTGCATAATTCAATTGTTTAATCTATTAAAGGGGCTCAAGGAAAAGGCCACATAGAATTAGCAAAAGTGTTTTTGGTAAATCTTGAGATAATCTTGCTTTGGTTTGCTAGAAGTGGCAACTTAGCACTTATGGCAACTGCATTTACAGCATTTAGTTACACGTGTATGGCTGTAAAGTAGATTATGATGCCATGATGGTATGCCCTTGTTTGCATTTATGCCATTTGGCAGTTTAGCTGTTGATAGATATGCTGTTGCATGACCCGTGCAGGACTGTGATATTTGGTTTGGAGTTTGCTGGTTTACACAGACCGGTAGACAGACAGACAACAGACAGACAGACAGAAAGAGGACAGACAGACGTGGTTTAGGAAATTGCCATTGAATGGATGTACAGTATGTATCTCTTCATGTGATTGTCGTTCTTATCTGGACAACTCGGGGTACCATCTAATGTCATGAGGTGGGGATCTAGTTTGGACTGATGAGTTTATTTCAGACGTATGGGCTCATTGTTAATGGAGTCTTCAGACAACATCTGACAACCACCCAGACATCACAGATTTTAATTTAGTTCTGAGTCACTGGCTCACCCATGGAGCAGTGAGATCATTTACTTTTTAGCATCAACAGAAGGTGCAGAAGTGATGAAGGAAAGAAACAAAGCCTGAGAAGTACAGCAAGGAATGACTCTTTGGTGAAGAAGCTGTGAGACTAGTGCTACTGGTTTGGGAACAAAATACTTGTGTCAGCTCCCTCAGTTCTAACTGATGAATATGGAAACAGAGGCAGCTCACAGTTTAAGACATACTGGAGAGAAATTATGTTTGTTTAGTTATGGAAATACAACTCGAGTATTTCTTTTGAAATTTACATGCCTTATGGCCTTTGGAGTAGAATAAGACAGATTTGCTTAGACATTTTATAGTATTTGTAGAGGGTCTAAGCAGCAGTTGTTTACATTCTAGATTTATTATATGACAGGCAGTTAGACAGACAGACAGACAAATAGCATCAAAACTGATGATCTATGAGATGTGACATTCAATTCACAAAGTGAATGTGGGGGACATAGATATTGACTTCTTGGTGGCTCACTCATGGGCACTACACATTATCTTTAATTAAGGTTACAGTGTAGTGTCAGTTGGAGTGGCTGCAGGTAATTGAGAAGCTAAAAAGTTTAAGAAATACTATATAAGTTTACATAAGGTCCACGTGGCTTAATTTCTTTCAGCAAGTTGCAGATGCGGGGCTTACTAATGTGCGTGGGTTATTTGATGCAGTGCTTTTTTGAGCTTATGTTGTATGCTATTGAGTGTGATTTGCGGTAGCCTTTTTCACAGTCCCTCTTAATGTGCGCAGGATAGAGGCTAGAGTGCAGGCTCCAGGCTCTGCCTCACACTCTAACCTCTAGCCTGCACGTGTTAAAGGGACTGTGAAGGAACCCGCACTCTAGCCTCTAGTCTGTGTGCATTAACAGAGAATGTAAAAGAGGTCAGATATGTGGAAACACTCTTCCTACTGTATTGATGTAGTTTTTGAACATTGTGAAAAATGGAGGCAGGAAGCATGTCAGTTTACATTAATTAACTGTTTTTCAGTCTTGGACAAAACCAGAACAGCAAAGGAAATTGGGTTACTCTCTGTCTATTGGTGATGTTGCAGAGGTGTACCCCATGTGTCATTTTAGAAATCTGACACCACTAGCACAAATTGTTAATTGTATTGATAACAATCAACCTGTTATTTCAGTTTTTGTTGTTGAAACGCAGTTTTAGAGTCTGGTAGGCAGCTCTATAAAGCTGCTGACTTTTGGTCTTGCTTATAGTTGGTTGCTGATTGTGTATTCGTTGTGATAATTGAAATATACATACTAAGATATTAGCAAACACTCACACACACACACACACACACACACACACACACACACACACACACACACACACACACACACACACACACCAGCAAAAAATTAGGAGTTAGGTTGTGTGTGTATCTTTAAATACAGAGACAGCTATTTTTCTTTTGAATGTTATTCAAGGTTTGTATTGTTTCTTGTAGCCTTTGGGTATGGTGTAGTTGTTGTGTTGCTGTCATTTGGTTTTGCTCATGCACATACGTCACAGCTAATCATGGTAACATAAACTGTATGTGATTCATTAATGGCACTTCCAAAACTAAATGTTGCTGTTGTTGTCGTGTAGGCCAGTCAGAGTGTCTTTGGTGCAACAGGTGGACCACTGCTTGGAGTCTTCACACTAGGAATGCTTTCTAGAAAGGCTAATCATAGGGTTCAGTTGCCGTCTTCTCTTACACACATAGACTCAATATAATCAGACAAATGGTTTGTGCAGGGAGCTCTTTTTGGGCTTGGTGTTGGATTGTTCTTGACAAGCTGGATCGCAATTGGAGCTGAGATTTTTCCTAATAAGCAATGGAAACAACTTCCAGTTTCGACTTCAGAATGTAATACCAGTTCATTCATCACAATTGCTAGCAATATGACGTCATGCCATAACACATCGGAACATGTTCTTCAGTATGACAAGTATGGCAACTGTCTACTCAGTAATTACATTTAGTTAAAAACATTAATAGGGACACATGTATATGCAAATGGTGCTAATATAATGGCACTTTGACGGAATTTTCTAATTCACAGTAATAGATCATTGTTACTTGAGGCATAGTAGTGCTAGGGTACAGTAATGTGGGCCGTAGACCAGCGACCAACTCGCCGACAGCGATGCCTGCTGCACATGCACTCATTGTCACAAGAACGGATGCCGCCAATTATTATCTAAAATGTTGCAATGGCGCACGGATGACTAGAGAGACGTGTAATACTCTAGTGTTGCTACAGTATGTCAACATCACAACACAGTAGGGTAGGTGTACCTATTTGTGGACACTTCCCGGTAATTTGAGTTACAAACGCTGTTTCTCTTGTAGCCTACAACGGAGAGAGAGGGAAACATGTCCGATGTATGATCTTAGCTTTGGAGCAATAGTACGATCGGAATCGCACAACATCTGCTAATGCTCTAGCAAAATATATGGGATAACGTCTGTAAACAGCCCAAACGGGGATATATCCTAACTGTCGACATTTTTTCTCCACCACAGAAAGCGACTGACCCTGAGTAACAGCTGGACTAGATACCTGAATGGTTGCCTCACCAACTGGTATTTTGGGCTGCAATCAAAAAACCATGTTTTGTGGTGTATTACCATGATTCACCTGCAAAACTGTTAGCACCTACAAGGTTTCTCCCATCACGTCCACAAATTCAAGGCATACAAATCAATCTTTTGTTGAATCATGAAAGTGCCCTGACGTTGGTTAAGCATTATTGAGTATCTTGGTAAAGGTTTGAGCCTAGTTATGTTGACTGTAACATGCTAAAGAAGCGCGTTATGTGCATGGAGCGAACGTGTAATTCCATTCCAGTAAACACCTAAATATATTCACTCATACTAGATCTAGACATCAGTAATCCACTTACAAACTGTACCTGTTTTCACTTGTACTGCGTCGGGCCACAATAGGGTATGAAATGAGAACGAGCAAACTACAGTAGGTGGAATGTCAATATCAGCAACATTAGTAATCCAGTCAGAATTTGACTGTCTTCACTGCTATTAAATCTGGCAACAATAAGGCACAAAATGAAAACCTACAAAACTCACATACGATAGATGGAAGGTCCAAACTACCTTGTCTAATATCAGTGATCAGCTCCACCAGCAATGCAAACGATGCTAGAACTACAGTTTACAGTTTAGACGTTCATCTAAACACGATTTCCCTGCATTGTATCGTAGACAGAAGACTCGTTCTGCGAAATTTGAAAGACATGACACCATTTTACACAGAGGTGATACACCACAGAACATGCTTTGATTGCGGCCCAAAATAAATTTTGTGAGGCAACCATTCAGGTATCTAGTCCAGCTGTTGCTCAGGGTCAGTTGCTTTCTGTGGCGGAGAAAATTATCCACAGTTAGGAAATACCCGCGTCCAGGCTGTTTATTGTGAGTGTGCTAGCTGTCGTTGTGCAATTCTAGTCGGACAGGTATCGTTACAAGGCTTAGACATTGGTGCGTACATCAGACATGTTTCCCTGTCTCTTCATTGCAGGCTACCAAAGAAAACAGTGATTCTAACTCTAATTACCGGAAGGTGTCCACAATTAGGTACACCTACCCTACATGTTATGCTTAAAGACTTTTTGGGGACAAAGTTGTTGTCTCCTTGTATGTTAGTAGACTTAGTACCTACATGTTGCATAGTAACAGTTACACATAATGTCGGTTACCATTTTGTAAATTTGCTGTGTTGAATAACTTAAATTATTTGTTGCAAGTAGAAGCCTAGTTTATGATGTGGAGTTTGTTGAGGATGATAAATATTTCAGTAATAAGTTTGTGTTGTCACAAACCTATGTGGTTGTAATACATTTGTGTTGCGTGAGCAAAGGTTGCATGCTGGCTTGTAGCTTTGGAACACCTAATTGTGGGTAACAAACACAAATCAATCTGCAGCATCGTAATTCAATGTGCTGGCTGTATATTTACAGAATTTGATTGAGTAATGTTGTTGTAGAGCTCGTGACCTTTATAAGGTTTCTTTTATGTGGTACGGTTTTATTGGATTTCTCTCTACATTTGTGAGCGGCTATGTGGTGAGTTGGGCACTACCTGCAAAAGCAAAGCCGGTGGACAGAGCTCTTCTTGCAACATTTATGCGTCGTCAACATCGGTCATTGACAGATGACAATTCGGGTGATGGTTCTAGATCCAGAGGTCAGAATGTTAAGATGGATGATCATACTGAGGTAAGTGAAGCTGTGACCAACATGTGGCTAGAATTTACTTACTAGACTTCCTATTGGCTGTTGAAATACAGTAGAGGGTCACTTTTCCAGACTGGTTGGGACCAGAGGGTGTTGGTTAAGTGACATACCCAGATAGCTTGGTTGATTGGCTATGATCAGTACATCTGTGGCTTATGCACACTGTAGTCATTGCAAGACTGAGCAAGTCTAAGTTCACGATGTACTGCTTTTGGCTATACCTTGGCTTTGATTTGTGATTTTCATTTTGTATCACTGATTTTATGGTCATGTAAAAAGAGTGTGGGTGTTGTTAAACTTAATTAACTGTTCTGATAACTGGCATGTCTGCATACAAGTGTTGCTTTACTGTAATTTGTTTGGATGTATGGAACATGCAGACTGGTTCTTAATAGGACTGTAAAGTATGCCTATTCGTGATAGTTAACACAGCCTCAGTGTCTGCCTTGGTTCGGTAACTAGCTTTTATGGTACAGCCACTAATTCTTTTGAATATTATTATTTTAATAATTATAATTATAAAAATAATAATAAATTTTCTTTGCACTAATAGTGCAGTTCCCTCAAGGGAAAACAAAAACGGAAAAAACCCAGAAACAAAACAAAGACACTTAACACAGTAGCTACAGATTAACTAATACTCAAATAAAAAGCAATTAAGGTAGTAAAGAACTCTAGTTATTCCTTCCTTCAAGTCTGTGTGACCTGCAAACAAGTTCTTTGCTAATACAGTCTGTCAGGCCTTTCTCTGTTTGCCATCCGCGAGATTTCCCTCACCAGACTATTTGCTATGTCTGTTGCTTAATTATCTTCTTGGATGCTTTAGTAAATGAATCACCCAGTCTTTGACTAATAGAACCTCTCCCCTTCATACCAAGACCTTTTCTTATTCCTCTCCTATATGCTCGATTGATAAAGATTTGCCATGGTAGATCTAGTCACATTCCACAATGACTACCATGTTCGTATTGGGAACAACTGCAATTCCATGATTTTATTCCACACCACATCTGATGAACAAGTCCCACCCAAATGGGTTGCTCCCGCATTTACTGTTCCAAAACTTCCGAATTCTGTCCTCCACAGATATATTCATCTTTACCACGCTGATCCAACAAAATTCCTAGATGAAGAAGTGACTGTTCACACGCTATAACACTGCCTCCAAGAAACAACGTGGACTACTCTTTGCTCTGTGTCACTGTTTAGTAAAATAACAGTTGTTGTACCAGACTGTGGTTCTTGGCATAACCCAGGCAGATATTTAACATTCTCTGTAGCCCAGAAACAGTTGGAGACAACAATATTAATGTCATCCGCATCCGCCAATGCTCCTACATACATGCGACATCTTGGCTCCATCTCCACTCGTCTCCAAACTGCTGTAATAAATCATCACATAAGTATTGAACAACATTGGAGATAGGAGACTCCCCTGTCTTAGCCCATTTTGGACTATGAATGTCTCTGACAACCTATTATTCCACTTATTCTCATAAGTTGATTAGCGTACCAAGTATGCAGAAACTTCACGACATAGACAGGATATTACAAATCCAAGAGTTTATTGAGCAATCCATAATGAGAGATGCGGTCATAAGCCTTAGAAAGATCTGAAGCACCTCAAAATGTTTTTTGAAAATAATATTTTTCGTAGCCTTGAAACGGTCCATTTTTCACGTACATTTTCATTGTGCATTTGTATGGCAACTAATGGAAGACTGACTGATCATCGTGTGGGTCACAATGAGGAAACTGAAGATGATCAAACAATAAAGACATTGTCAGGAAATAACAGATGCAATGTACCATAGTATATGTACAGGTCTAGTTTAGCGATGGTAAATACAGTTACCATCTTGGAGTGTGTACAGTACTGCTAGAGATAATGGTAATTCAGCTACGAGCCATAAGAAACGGGATTTTGTGAAGTCATGTGACTTAGCAAGTAGCAGACTCAAAACATATAGGGGTTAAGTGACTTCCAGTTTGTGACTACAGTCGTGTCCACACCATTCCAGAAACAAATCTGGATCTAATTCAGATCCTGACAATTGCAATCAGATCTATAGTAGATTGTGAGCTTCAACACTGCACCTTAGAACGTTGTCTCCTCTGTATTGCATGCTCACATCGTGCACGTATTATTTGCAAATTTGTTCTTTTGTGTATGTGGAAAACCTACGTAGAGAGATTGGTTTTTCATCAACCGGTGGAATGGGTTCCGAAACAGCTACATTTTACAAACATCTGGCCGGTTTAATTGCCAGCAAACCTGACAAAATTATAGTTCATTAATAGAACTGGTGAGATGTCGGCTCAGCTTCTCTCTTATACGATCTTCTGTGCTATGCATTTGTGGAAGCAGATCAGCGAAGCACTGGCCCTTAACTCCCAATCAGTCAAGAGTGGGTTATGTGGGGACACAATGGATTAGGATCAGATCCAAATTGGTTCTGGATCCAGTGTGTGCTTTCAACAGGCCTTATGTGGCAGACTGGCAGACTGTTCATCATGCTCAGGAATGTGCAATGCCCTTTGTTATTCCAATCACGCAGAGGTATTGTGATTTGTCATAATGCAACCACAAGCAGTAGACAAACCACCAACCAGATTTGCAAAATGTTCATGAAAGAGTATTTTACCAGAACAATGTAATTCATGTTTGCGATTGCCAGAAATAAGCAACAGAACTTACCTGTCTGCTGCAAGTGCTTATGTGAAATCAATTTTGTGGCTTACAACATTTATACGGAGACCTAATATTGCTTAACCAAGACCGGTATTTATGTTCCTATATGTGATAACTCTTGTTACTGTACTTTGATAACTATAGACTATTTACAGATTTTGCAGTTACATGAAACACCAGCTGCTTTGTACAGTTTTAGATAAATTTTACAAGTAGGGTGTGTGTGTGTGTGTGTGTGTGTGTGTGTGTGTGTGTGTGTGTGTGTGTGTGCATGTGTGTGTTGTGTGTGTGTGTGTGTGTGTGTGTGTGTGTGTGTGTGTGTGTGTGTGTGTGTGTGTGTGTGTGTGTGTGTGTGTGTGTGTGTGTGTGTGTGTGTGTGTGTGTGTGTGTGTGTGTGTGTGTGTGTGTGTGTGTGTGTGTGTGTGTGTGTGTGTGTGTGTGTGTGTGTGTGTGTGTGTGTGTGTGTGTGTGTGTGTGTGTGTGTGTGTGTGTGTGTGTGTGTGTGTGTGTGTGTGTGTGTGTGTGTGTGTGTGTGTGTGTGTGTGTGTGTGTGTGTGTGTGTGTGTGTGTGTGTGTGTGTGTGTGTGTGTGTGTGTGTGTGTGTGTGTGTGTGTGTGTGTGTGTGTGTGTGTGTGTGTGTGTGTGTGTGTGTGTGTGTGTGTGTGTGTGTGTGTGTGTGTGTGTGTGTGTGTGTGTGTGTGTGTGTGTGTGTGTGTGTGTGTGTGTGTGTGTGTGTGTGTGTGTGTGTGTGTGTGTGTGTGTGTGTGTGTGTGTGTGTGTGTGTGTGTGTGTGTGTGTGTGTGTGTGTGTGTGTGTGTGTGTGTGTGTGTGTGTGTGTGTGTGTGTGTGTGTGTGTGTGTGTGTGTGTGTGTGTGTGTGTGTGTGTGTGTGTGTGTGTGTGTGTGTGTGTGTGTGTGTGTGTGTGTGTGTGTGTGTGTGTGTGTGTGTGTGTGTGTGTGTGTGTGTGTGTGTGTGTGTGTGTGTGTGTGTGTGTGTGTGTGTGTGTGTGTGTGTGTGTGTGTGTGTGTGTGTGTGTGTGTGTGTGTGTGTGTGTGTGTGTGTGTGTGTGTGTGTGTGTGTGTGTGTGTGTGTGTGTGTGTGTGTGTGTGTGTGTGTGTGTGTGTGTGTGTGTGTGTGTGTGTGTGTGTGTGTGTGTGTGTGTGTGTGTGTGTGTGTGTGTGTGTGTGTGTGTGTGTGTGTGTGTGTGTGTGTGTGTGTGTGTGTGTGTGTGTGTGTGTGTGTGTGTGTGTGTGTGTGTGTGTGTGTGTGTGTGTGTGTGTGTGTGTGTGTGTGTGTGTGTGTGTGTGTGTGTGTGTGTGTGTGTGTGTGTGTGTGTGTGTGTGTGTGTGTGTGTGTGTGTGTGTGTGTGTGTGTGTGTGTGTGTGTGTGTGTGTGTGTGTGTGTGTGTGTGTGTGTGTGTGTGTGTGTGTGTGTGTGTGTGTGTGTGTGTGTGTGTGTGTGTGTGTGTGTGTGTGTGTGTGTGTGTGTGTGTGTGTGTGTGTGTGTGTGTGTGTGTGTGTGTGTGTGTGTGTGTGTGTGTGTGTGTGTGTGTGTGTGTGTGTGTGTGTGTGTGTGTGTGTGTGTGTGTGTGTGTGTGTGTGTGTGTGTGTGTGTGTGTGTGTGTGTGTGTGTGTGTGTGTGTGTGTGTGTGTGTGTGTGTGTGTGTGTGTGTGTGTGTGTGTGTGTGTGTGTGTGTGTGTGTGTGTGTGTGTGTGTGTGTGTGTGTGTGTGTGTGTGTGTGTGTGTGTGTGTGTGTGTGTGTGTGTGTGTGTGTGTGTGTGTGTGTGTGTGTGTGTGTGTGTGTGTGTGTGTGTGTGTGTGTGTGTGTGTGTGTGTGTGTGTGTGTGTGTGTGTGTGTGTGTGTGTGTGTGTGTGTGTGTGTGTGTGTGTGTGTGTGTGTGTGTGTGTGTGTGTGTGTGTGTGTGTGTGTGTGTGTGTGTGTGTGTGTGTGTGTGTGTGTGTGTGTGTGTGTGTGTGTGTGTGTGTGTGTGTGTGTGTGTGTGTGTGTGTGTGTGTGTGTGTGTGTGTGTGTGTGTGTGTGTGTGTGTGTGTGTGTGTGTGTGTGTGTGTGTGTGTGTGTGTGTGTGTGTGTGTGTGTGTGTGTGTGTGTGTGTGTGTGTGTGTGTGTGTGTGTGTGTGTGTGTGTGTGTGTGTGTGTGTGTGTGTGTGTGTGTGTGTGTGTGTGTGTGTGTGTGTGTGTGTGTGTGTGTGTGTGTGTGTGTGTAATACAGATAACACAGATAACACAGATAACACAGATAACACATATCCGCCCTAAGGACGGAAGCACAAAGTGTCTAAGTCGCAATATCGCAATAATTAGGTAGATAGTCAACAATCACGAGGTCCAATCTGTCACTAATCATTCTTGAGTTATACTGCCACAAACGAACAGATAACTGTTCATGAAATTGCCTGGAAGCTTGGCTCAGAGACAAGCCAGATGATAGAAAAGACTTCTTTACGATTGATCTCAACACCTCCAGACTATGTGCAGCCCACACTCCGTATGATTCCACCACAAGAGGGTAGAAGAAACAGCCATAACTTGAAACGTTAGCATGATGGCGTTCATCTTTGTCCACTTCCCCAGCCTCAGCAGCAGCACCAGCTTTTATGGCAGCATTAATAGGGTGAGAGGGAGTGAATGAATTCATCACAGAAATGTAGAAATAGGCAGCCTTGCGTAGGGAAAAGTCGGGATGGAAAACGTCACCTGGTCTTGTCATAGAATGTGAGGAACAGCGTTGTTCTCGACGTACATTGGAGTTGTCTAAGAGCAACCAGTGGAAGATGACGTCACATAAGGCATCATGTTGCTTAATCCGAAGAGGACCACAGCCACGAGCATGGTCACCAAATATGTTCAATTCATGACCGCACACACAACGGACTGAGTGTGGGGCGCTGGAAAAACCGGGATTCCCAAACGCAAACACAGATAAGTCACAAATTCACGCGGAGACATGGCCAGGCCTAGACTTGAGTTGGGATTGCCCTCAACCAAGCCCCGCATGAGGATACGCGACAGCACTGAAACGTGCCTGTTCTCACAGACTAACAAGGCTGACTTTAGTGCTGGATCTCAAAGCATGATTCAGAGCCTTCTGGAAGGAATGTTGCATAGAAGAAACAGAGGACGAGACAGAACTAGTAAGTGGTAAAAGACTTACAAGATGTTGCCGGCATTGCACTTCACCAGGGAAAAAGGAAGAATGCTGAGTCCAATCATTTTCTTTGTGTACCGTCATGAATGCTGAGTCGTTAATTAAGAAGACGGAGAGACAACTGCCGAGAAGAGTTGCAGCTGCCAACGAAAGCTGCAGAGGAAGATCTAGAGGCCTCACGAAAACCTAGACCACCCAAACGAACTGGAAGAGTTGCCTGTTTCCATGCCAAGTCAGAGACCGAAGAAGAGGATAAAGCCTCTAAACTGTGATAAAGACCACTGTCAAACTGCATCAATACATCATTGATCTTGGATGTGATTCAGCTTGCAAAGGCTCAAACAGCTGCGGAGAAGATGAAGCTCCACCTGAGGATCCTCTAAACCTGTCAAATGGTCCTGCCAATCCAAAATCTTGTCCACTTGTTGGGAAACAAATTTAGTAACATATAATGGAGATCCATACACAGGACAACCAAGGAAGTCAACACCACCATGAACCTGAACACTGCACTGAATTTCAGTAGCAAATTTGGGGAAATTCTGATCTCAGAGGGCCAAAAGATCTCACATTTGTTATATATATATATATATATATATATATATATATATATATATATATATATATATATTCCTAATTCTTTGCATCAATTCTATCGTGGTTGTTGCATGGGTCATAGCTGTAGCAGTGAGGGTGTAAACACATGTGCAATTACAAATTACAAAATTAAAAAAGTAATTAATTAATCAAAAGTTGTGATGAAAAGCAAGTATTGCTCTAATAATTTTAGATATTCCAAAAATTGGTGTTTGAAGAGAATCAGCGGCAATGTTGTATCTTACAAACCAGAGTATTTATATTTAGAAAGGTCCAGTTTTAAGATACAAATATTGAGCACATGAATATTGCATATAGGTTTGGAGTACTTGATTTGATTTTGCTGTCATAGTATGGCACTGAATTCGCAACAAATGGCTGGATGACTCAGTGTTTCTTTGCTACGAAATTCACTAAATACAGACACGGAACAGATAAGCTAGGCCAGGCTACAATTTTTGTCACTGCTGAAGGCTGAAGCCTGTTTTATTGATGCAATTTTTGTATTTAAATTTTATTGATCAGTTTGTTATACAAAATATATTTTGTTGTCAAATTGTGTTAGTGGTTTGTTTATGAGTCGATTTTACTGTTGCTTAGGAATTGTCAGATGACCACGAGGGTAATCTTGTTGATAGAATTCAGCCATCTGACAGCACGGTGTTGCTACAGGAGTCAGAATCAGACTTATGAATTATGATTTACAGAAAATGTATGAAACTTGCTTAGCAGTTTGTTCGTCTTCAACATAGATTGATGAAATTTTTTCGAGTGTTTAGTTATGTGCTTTGGACAGAGAAATAAGAGATACTGTTGATTAAGAACTGCCTTATGTTTTCTTATTACATTATTGGAACTTTGTAAAATTGCACTTGAGCTAGATTGTATTATAGTTGTGTCTTTAATAAATATTTACCAATTGCTGAACCTACTTTGTCCTTTCCATGTACAAGTTTGTTTGGAGAAATGTTTACAGCTTGTGGCTGGTGTGCCAGCTTAGCAATGTCTTTTGAGGAAAAGACTTGCAGAGTCGAGCAAGCAACGACGACATAGAGTCACTGTGGATAAGATGGTTTGTTGATTCAATTAGTCAAATTATATGTCGTAACATTGGTATTCATGCATCAATATTTTCTAAAATAGCACAGCCTTGTAGCTGATTGTCTACTACATGTTTGAAGCCATGGATAAACAGTACGTGTCTCCTTTCTTTCTGCTCTCATGTTACTTATACGTACACAAACAAATTGAAAACACAACTGAAGGGCACAGTTTACATATTTTGTCTGCCAGATGAACAACATTGAAAACACAACTGAAGGGCACAGTTTACATATTTTGTCTGCCAGATGAACAACATTGCCAAGGTTATTGCAATGGGACAAGATGGCGATAGGAAAATACATAGAGAATGCTCTTATATAGACACATCTTTGGAAGTAGATGTTCATACTTAACATCAGCAGCTGAAGAAGACTTAATAAGGGTCAACTTATTATTCAGAAGTTGTCTTGTATGCCAAAATTTTTCAAAGTAAATGTCACTGTGTTATTGTGTTATAGAAATATATGTACATAAGATTGACTTGTTGGTTGTATTCTTCTTGAACTCAAAATAATTGACTGTACTGTTTATGAATGACATGTAGGTGTGGCAAATGAGAGCTAGCTGTTGAGAATGACGAGAGAAATAATGTCATAAGAGGTAAACTGCATGCGGACACGTACGTTCTTCATTTTTAGACTAGGTAACCTGATCATCAACTTTCACAATTGTGAGGTTTGTTGCAGACAAGTTTGTCCATAAGTCTTCAGCTGACATTGGACAAAGTCATATGGTAATTGCAGACAAGTTGGCTATATGCCCAAGCTATTTGACTTTGGAAAGATTTGTTTTAATCGCTCGATTTAGTGTAATCTACTGTACTCTTGTAGTACACTAATATAGGATTTGAAAGGAAGAGCGCTTACTAATTTAATTGCAAGAGTGCTACTGTACTACACGCGTGCTTACTCCAGTAACTCTCTAAACTCAACTACGCATGCGTCGATCCCCATGTCACACTTCCTCTACAATCAGGCCTGCCCTACAATAAAAGCTAAGTAAAATATCTACATACTAGCTATTATCAAGTTAATTCATTGTCTTGTAGCCAAGGTGGTTGATGGCGCTGACGTTGCAGTCAGTCGAGAGGACGGTTCTCTTCCTTCGAATGATCTGCTTGCTGAGATCAACTTCGTAGCCTTAGTCCATGCACTTGAACCGATACTATTGACGGCCTAAACCCTTACCCCTGATGCACAAAGCCCCTACCCCTGATGCACAAAGCCCCTACCCCTAATGGACAAACCCTACACCTGATGCATAAACTGGCCCCTACTCCTGATGCACAAAAGCCCTACTACCCTGACGCACCAAACCCCTACCCCTAATGCACGATTATACTTCTCAACCTCTTCTCTTCCAGCTTTTCTGAAACCTCTGACCACTAGTCTGACACCTCCACCAAATATATATATCTGAACGGCGCATCTTCAGAACCCACAAAAATAGACTATAACACATATTCATAGCACATATTCGGCCTTCTTTATTTAGCTCTGTAAACACCACATAAACCAGCAAACATTGATGTGGCACGTCCAGCTTTCCAGACAAACACGGAATTATTCCAGATGGTCTGTAGGTAGTAAGGCTATGCAACATGCAGTACGTACATCATCATCGATCAGCTCCAAGAAATGAGCTAGACACGGCTAGAGTAAAATCGCACCGTCCTATTGAAAGTTGTGTTGCAACAGACCCACCCCATCGTTGGATGGCAGCATGCAGTACAAGATTGCTGAGCAAAAATAGTACGGTTTAGGAAATGACATGTTAACAGATGTGTTGTGATAGAAAAATATATTATTATATTAGAGTTGATAGAAAACTAACTGAGTACATAGTTCTACATGGCAAACCTTGGTGCATCTTCACTTAGAATGCTACTCAGGCTGACAGCATTTACTAGGTAGGTATTTAGTAAATACGGGATTTACAGCCAGCCAATATTGATGATGACCAATTAAGTTGCTAAAGTTGCCCTTGAATGGTCATTTGGTCAATGTGTGATGAATATTGTACCATTTACTGACTACATATATTATATATTATATATTTATTATACACTATATATTATACATTTATTATATCTTATACATTAAATATTTATTATGTATTATATATTTACTGACTATATTATGTATCTATTATACACTATATATTATACATTTATTATATCTTATATATTATATATTTTATTATTTACTATACTATATATTAACTGACTGTATGTCTCAGCAAAACAACTATAGATATCAAGATAACACAAGAGTCAAGTTGCAGATGTCACTATACTCAATAATTGTTTGATTTTTCAAATGTACAGAATGCATGCCTATATTTACTATTTAACAATAATATAATAATAAAAGATGCAGCTAACTTCTAGAAATAGATGCTACTTCGTGCTATAAAAGGCCTAATGTACAGCTACAGGTTACATATATAGACCAGACAGTGGCCAGCTTGCATGGCTATTCTACAGTTTACACATCTCTTCTCTTTATCCCGCTTTCCCACCTGTTGTTCCATTTGTGTTGCTTGTTGCAGATTCAATTTGCACCACAGATGTGACAGGATGTATTTCACTCTATAACACCAACACCATTAATTCAATCAACTCACACAGATACACAAACTACATGCACTGTGCTTATTCCACCTCAATTTCTGACAAAAGTTTCATGATCTTGACACACAAGATAAAGAACCTGGGTCTTTGATGAGGACTAATCAGCCAGCATTGTGTCATAGCAGAATATCTGAAGAGCAGCAAATAATGTTGCTAACAGAACATGATTGATACAAATAAAGTGAATTACACCAAGCGACTGCAGTTTTTAGGTCTTTGCATTCGATATCCACTTTCAACAATCAGGTTACAAAGAGACTCCAAAGCAACTCCAGGGTAGGGAGTACCACCTGAGAATAAAGTAACATTTGTTACGCAGAAAAGTCAATTATGGTAAAATATTAATTAAACTACACAAGGTAAGTGCAAATAGCCTACAAACAGTCTCCAATTGTAAACAGAATTCAGAGGTTTGACAATAGTTACAGCATTAATTAAGGTCAACAATTCTAGTATGACAGAACAGTTAAACAAACTTTAAACAGATTGATACTTTGCATAGTTTTTGCATGTGCAGTGATCAGATAAGAGGGTACAACGAAGTGCCAAACAATGTGTGATATGAACTGACAATGTATGTTGTCGAGTCTGCAGATTAACTGCATACATGGCTTGCCAGGTTTTCATACACAAAGCAATTTGATGGTTCCTTTCATTGTTAATTAAGTGCAACTAAGCAAAAATAAATACAACTCCAGGACAGTCAAAGAAACATACGTCGACTGCAAGGAGCTTTTTTCACATGCAAAAACAACTTGTTTCTGAAATATTGCTTTACAGTTAAGGTGCCTAGTGGTATGTCTTAAGCCTGGTTCACACTATCTGCCAGGGCCGTCCAGCACTGTCCGGGGGTGTTCACAAATAGCACCTCCTCCGTGCTGTAAAAGAAACGCTTCTTTGGTATCTGCTAGGCAACAGAAAGCGCTTATACGCATCTAGTTTCGTGAACACTCATAGTGTAGTACAAAAATTCAATTATTTGTCTTCCAAAAATTTTTCGCAGTTGTTGATCATCAAGTTGGGGGGGCAATTGTCCCCTCTTCCCCCAGCTCTGCCGCCACTGACTTTCTTGCACCATAATTATGAGGAGTAATCATGCCTACTGAAAGCAGTAATGTCACAGTCTTGTGATAAAAAGAGACAAAGCACTCTTGGCGAGGCATGGCGAATTTCATGTACTCTGATGTCCTACTATGTCCCCCACCTTGCGAGAAAGAAAAGGAAACGTGGCAGTTTGCGTTGTTTACGCTGGCCTTGCAGGTGGCAATTTTGCACCATCTTGTGCATCGTCTGCATTACTTCCTGTAGCAGTCCAAAATAAAAATCAGTTCTACTACCTATTCTATGCTGCTGCTGCTCTGAGAAGCCACAATGATGATGTCATTGAAAATGGTAGTCAGGATAGATAGTAGTCATCACCTGATGTCAGTATTGTTTGCTAGAATGTCAAACCCTTCCTCGTGTGTGTGTGTGTGTGTGTGTGTGTGTGTGTGTGTGTGTGTGTGTGTGTGTGTGCCTATGGGCAACTGTATACGTCGCATTTTCGCGAGCTAGAGCAATGGCCGACGTAAAGGTAAAAGTAGAAGAAACCATTGGTACACACAAGGGACAAGGCAAAAACTGTCGCTTCAAATATTGTGCACAAACAAGTTCTCTAATTAGATAGACTGTAATAGATGGTGCAGGGTAGAATACACCAACACACAAGGGACAAGAAATGTAAACTGGTACTTCAAATGTTGTGCACAAACAAGTTCAGTCGCATGTCATTTATCCCAGGTTAGCTTGCCACATGAGTGATGATAGAACAGATGATATGACAGATATATGATATGACAGATAATATGACAGATAATATGACAGATAACGCATACTGCATATTATATAAATTTACAATCAATTATGAAAAGCATAATTTTAATCTCTAGATCAATAAGACATTGGTTCGTTTAAATTCACATCAACATTCAGTATACCTAATGTGGAAAATGCCGTATAATATGAATAGTTGAGTTCATAACAGCTTCAGTTATCCAACATATTTACTTATCCAACAGGGTCTGGTCCCAAAGGGGTCGGATAAGTGACATGCAACTGTTATCTAATTAAATAGACTCTAATTGACGGTGAGGTGTGAGTTCGACTCCATTGGTCGGGTTTTGGCTAGTGGACATAAATGCAGCATATCCTCTCTTTATCCAACCACTAGCCTGCCATCCCGTTCTCCACACAGGCAGATTAGCTATTGATATTACTAATGGTTAGTAAATTTCTATTATTATTAGTCATGAAGTATATCTCATTCACAGAATTAGTAGCCCCTGACAGAAGTAATTCTCATAAACTTAACTAATTTAACGCTATATGCAAACATATCTAAGCAGCAGCAACCTGGAAGTCACGTGCAGTTACGTACTCACTCGGATAACCTGTTCCCCGCATATATACCAAGTCACGACTCACAATAATGAATCACAATAATGGAACATATAAAAAATATGGGGTTGGGAAGACAGTTCACTATCTTTCTTTCATGTATCCAACCTTTCTAAATCTACTGCCGACAGGAAGTAGGATAAGCAAGGATACACTGGATAGTGAATGCATGCCATGCAGTATTAACATGGTATCCAAAACAAACAGAATGTCCTGGTTTTCCAATTTACTTACCCAGCGTAGCTATTTCCCACATCAAGACTCCAAACGACCATCTAACACAACAAGTCTATATGCACTGACCCAAGGTTTTCATCTAACCAACTTACACATCACTGTATTCTGAATAATTCTGACGCAGAAAGACTTCAGGAGCTTGCCATTTGGTAGGAGACAAACCCTACAAGACAGTCGGTAACATAGATGAGCACTGTAATCACAACTAGTATCTGTCAAACTCACAGGTGAAACATCATTGTAATAAGCATGGTAATCTTTCTCCTTCACAACTCCAAAGTTTGACAATTTAAGCATGCCATCCTCACACACAAGAACTGACTGAGCACACAGATGGCAGTGAAGACACTGCAATAAATCAACAGTACATTGACCATTAAGTAAGTGGTATATTCCTCATTCCTTCACTGACCTCTTTTGACACTAAATACCTCATACCCTTAGCAATCTGCAAGGCATACTGAAGCAATTTCTCGTTAGTCATGATTATACTATCAGAATTGGCAGGTACTCTGGTGGCACCAAGAGGATCATCTTGATCAGGACGTCTGGAACGAAGGTAGTGTCTTAAATTTCCACAAGAAGCAAATTCCATGATCAAACAGAGAGGACCTACATACAAAGATCTCTAACTGTAGAATGACTGAGACTGGAACAACGTCCATACCACCACGAGTAGAAACTCCTAATAGCTTGAGGACATTTTCATCACTGCCTACTCGTCTCATCACTAAAGCCTCTGTGACGAGCTCTTGAAGAGCTGTTTTATCAGATGTGCCTAAATAAGTTCAAAGAATTACGGCAACAAAATTGCACACCAATTTGTAGTTACATATGCATGCAAGAGCATTAAACTTACTGTTAACAGTATAATCTACATGAGCAGACTGCTTATCAAACTAAACAAAATTAAAGAACTGCAAAATAGCCATTAGAATACACAGATCCAAGACATATGGTTTAATTAAAACTGTGCAAAGAGAGGTATTATGTTACAAGTCAATGTATTAACTAGACAGCACTCTGGGAGTGCAAACCTCTGCCAATGCAGCTCAGTTATGCCAGGCGTCTCATAACTGTTTCCATGGCAACTACTTGATGGGCTTTAGTGTTTAACTAGCTTTTACATGTACCAGTAAATGACATCGGATTACTCGCAAAATCTAATCGATTGCTCGTCTATCAAACTTTTATCATCCCACCAAATTTCATCAAATCCATCCACACGTTTGCGTAGTTCTGCTTACAAAGACAAACAACCAAAACCAAACCCAACCTCCTTGGCAGAGGCAACATCGTCACTTACAGTAGGTTTTCAAGAGGATAAAGCAATTTCATATGCCTTTACTTCGTAATGTTATATAATCTTAAAGTGAGCATGAAAACAACTAAAGGGAGCAATAGAAACTTACCAAAATCAAGATTGCATACTACTAGTAAATGTTCATTACACATTGTGTTAGGTGAGTGATGGTGTTCTGTCTTTACATACCTAGTTGAGTAACAATAGTTGCATAGCAATAATTTCTGTCAAACACATGTGGGAACTCAGGCACTATTCACAGAAATACAGTAGTTGCAATGAGGTGGTCTGCAATGTTGCCTAGCCGTACAACAAAGAACATATTCTGTATTCTCTTTGTGCACATTGAAATATCATGAGCTGAAGGCATGTAGTATATTGTACATGTGTGACAATAGTTTACTGTCTTGATATCTATTCTATCTTCTTTTTGTCTGTGTGCTTTACTGACTGCTTTATGTGGTCTCGCGTCGCCGGAAGGATGTAGGCGGGAAGGGTCTGGCTACGCGAGACTATGCGTTATGGCAGTGTACCCTTTTGGTATGATAACAAATTCATACATACATACATACATACATACATACATACATACATACATACATATATATATATATATATATATATATATATATATATATATATATATATATATAAGATATTACTAACGTTTGGCTTTTTTCACTATGGCGTTGCATGATAAGCTGGCATCATCAGGATTAGCTAAAACACATTCCACCACTCTTCCGTAACATCCTTCTCCTGGAATATGACAAATGCAGATACACAGTCACAATAATCAAGCAGCATTTTGTAATTCAATGCACACCAAAAGGACTTATTTCAGTGATGTCTCCTCGAGTGATTTCCCACTGTTTACTGTAATGCAATGATGAAGAAGCGTACCTCCTTCTTGCTCTTGGCACAGACACCTGTTCTATCGCTGACATCTGTCGGTCCTCTTCACCCACATAGTTGTTAGAATGAGATCTCCACTTTTGTGGAATTCTTAACAGATTGACAGCAGCCTCTCTGATGTTGGATTTTTGTTTATCTTTCAAACAGTAGTTCTTATACCATAACACAACCAGAACAATGACAACCAGTGCACTAACTCCTGCTGCAGAAGCAGACAGTGCCACTATCAGAGCATCAGAGCTATTCACACTAGACTTTTGATCTGTAATTATACTAGTATCTATTGTAGTGGATATTGTAGTGGATATTGCAGGCAATTCCTGTTGCTTGGGCAAGTGTTGTACACTTTCTTGCTTAGTAATATCAAACATGTGGCTGGGATCTTGTCTATATCCAAATATATATTCCTTACAATTCAAATGTTGGTGGGAGTCTAAAATATTAACTTTCATAACTTCATGGTTAATTTCCTTCTTTTCCTGTAGACATGCTTTGGCACTAGATGCACAGGTAGAGTTATCACATTTGTTCTGAACCATTTCCAAGACTGCTGCACTGTTTTTAATCCACCATGATACTTTTCTTTGTTTTAATGCTTTTGTTGGATGAGGTGCAGTACATCGTAACTCAAGATTCACATAGTTAGGGCTACAAGTCGATGAAGCAACAGTCGTAGATCCTGTCACGCACTCCAAGAAATGAGAATGAGTAATGTTATCAACCACCAGCTGTGTGTAATTGTAGTAGTAGTTATTTTGCCTTTCTAATGTCAAGTTCTTCCCAAGCAAAGGTTGTGCAATAGCATAGTAAAGGAAATCACTTCGGCCACAACTGACATTGTAGGAAATTCTATCACCTAAGTAGCTAGCTGTAACTTTGGTAGGCCACACAGATGACAATTCTCCTACAGATACAATTGTTTATTATTGTAAGACACAAACAGCTGTTTGGTTTTTACCTTTTCCTAACAAGTAGATGACTTTCACATGGCAGATATTCGGGAAAAAAGACTCCATGGACTTGTCCTCATTTGGTGAACAGATCAATTCAATCTTCAAAACCACTCTATTGGCACCTTCGCCTAAAACAGACATACGTAACGTGTTATAGATACAGCAGGAAAACACAAACAAGTTGCATGACAACACACAAAACTATAAAAGAGTATGGCGACACTGCAAGATGCCAGACCTTCTGAGATTGGCTGCATGCAATGGCTTAATTAACTAACAGCAATTGTACAATGTGCATGTCCACGCAGTAGCAGATTTAGGATTTTTAGGCGAGGGGATTGAACTTGAGATGTAGACATGTCGTTTATAATGCTTACAGACTGCAGACCAACACTTAAGCCTAGTTCACAATATCTGTGACAGCAATGTGGTGGGTCTGGCAAAGGCACCATGCCACCGACCTAGAACATGCTGATTGTAGCCCAGAGGCATACTGTCCTAACCTAGGCTTTATTGTCTTATAAATCATAGGACAACAAAGCCTAGTTTACAATATCTGTCCTAGACTTGGCCCAGTCTCACTCCACCCCAGCCACTTCACTCTCTTCCCCTCCCCACTGATTGTCAATCATGAGCAGAGACTGAGTGCCGCTGCTCCAGCTGCAATCTGGCTGCCATAGAACCTGGCACCGCGCCTTGGCCCGACTGGAGGCGATTGCTCTCAGGCAGAAACAACTTCTACACTTAGCGTAAAAGAGCATTCTGGAGATATGCGCTAGCTGCTCAGGCTCCGCCTTCGTTCGCTAATGGGAAATCCATACTAATCAAGTTGGGTATCTGGGCGCTAACTCAGAGCAAATGACGTTGGAGCGGATTCGAAACAACGTCATAAGTATATTTTGGACATAGCAATCTCTATGACGTCGATAATAATAAATTTTATGTATATATTGTTGTCACGTGGCATGGCGAACTTCAGCCATGCGCAATTCAAAATTGGCTTGAGTAAAAATTGGCCCGTATATTGCGCGCTGCTAGTATATATCAAAGACTATCTAGCGGTGCACACGTGGTCGGCGAACATGGCGTCGTTTCGCTGCTACGCGACGCCAAACTTGCGTAATGCGCATGCGTTGATACTCCCGGATAGGGAGTAACGAAAAATAAGGGGTCCCTTTAATTAATCCAAATAAGTGAATAACAGATCTCTAATTTAGATTCCTGTTTGGAACTCTACCGTTTGTAGACTATCAACGGACTCCGATTTTTAGGATCAATGCAAATGGCGGCATGTGCTCCATTCCCACTGCGGATACTAGTGTGAGCACATCTAACATTAGTGTATTCTTCCGTTACTAGCGCATGTGCAAGTTCCATACACAAACAATGCCCAAAATGCTCCACAGAGACTAGTAACGGTTTCCAGAAGACACTACTTGTGTATAAACTGCTAGATCTAAGCGGCAGCGGCCATAGTACTCAAACGTCATTTCCGGCATCAACCATCCGCTCGACCTCAACTGGGGTGGTCATTCTACTGATCACTGATCATGACTATTGACACGTACGCGTACACGAGACGTACGAACAAAATACACATTCCTGTCTAGCACTGAAATCTAGGCACAGTAATTGCTGTTAGTTCACCTTCTAGGACGAAGTCGAAGAAGCAGACAGAGCAAAGAATGGCGCCTAACCATCTAGACGTAGATAGCTCCATGTCGTACGTCGCGTTGTCTTCAATCTGCAGTTGTTGTTTGTTCACACTCCTTCCAGTGACCTCACAACTTTTGACAGCGCTCTACCTTTACTAACAAGTGAATTACAACTCAGACGAGAACGGAAAAGCAAGCGAGCAGCAGGAGATGTGCGCTTGCTTGCTGAATGCTTTGAACTTCCTCACCCAGCCGCTATCACCCGCTGTTCTGCTCCTGTGTTTCCACCAATTGGCATGTACTGTACCTTACGTAGTTTCCGAACGGATGCGGTCACACCTACTTTACATAAACAGTTAATAGGTTGTTCCCATTCCAATTAATTAATTACAAAAGGTACAATGTCAGAAATTGATACTTGTATATCTTACCTCCCCTTATATAGTATCTATCTATAATAATAATTAATTAAGCTGTGCTTCTATACTATAAATATTGTCTATCTCAAATAAATTGAAAGAGAAGATCAGTTGTCTAATAATCTAAGCTAATTAATCAAGTTTATATTGTCCTAAAAAGTCTGTTCGATTACTGGAAAGGACGTCGGAACTGCGGTAATAGCTATGGAATTGAAGAGCAGAGATGGGCGTTGTTAATTCTGGCTAGTGAAATAAACGGTTCCAGTTTAGCTATGAACTTAGGTTCAAAGGTTCAACCAATGCTTGCTAGCTATAGTATACAGCTGTTTTACATATCAATCCGTAGTTCAAAGTACCTCCCCGTCAGCTTTCAAGTAGTGGGCGTTAAAGCGGTGGCTTTGAAGTTATCAGACACCTGGTGTAAATGCAAGAGGAGAGGTTGATTCCAACATCATTGGAAACTCACAAGGAGGAGGTTCCAGATCAGTTAATGAATACTGTGATTGGTTCTTTATTGCTAGGACTTCCGCTTCAAGAGATGTACGGATTTTTCCCACGTTCTCTCTAATATTCGAACAGACTTACCTACATCTGTAATCACTATGTGGATGCTAGGAAACACAGGGAATACACTTGTATGCCGCGAAACCCGACGCAACATAGCTAGTTTTTTCCTTGGGTTTCTACGGTTCTTGATGAAAGAACCCACATCTAGCTAGAGTTGGGAAATCTGAAACCCAATCTGAGCAGAAAGCTGCTACCGATGCGTACGGTCTACCTTCTCGTCAGGAAAGCTTCTAGATCAAAATGATGTAGTAAGAAATGACCTCCTCTAACATTTCGTCGCAAAACCAACTTGGCAGCAGAGCATGAATCATGAACTATATCCGCAGATTACGAAAACCCACTGGAACCTTCGAAACACAAGCTTAACCCAATACATTTGTTAGTTGTTTACAACTGACTGAACAGCGCGCGCATAAATTTCCTCTAGGTCAGTGGGCTACAGCAAAACGAGAGAAGTCAAGTCTGCAAATGTGGTAAGCGCGAGCAAGGCATTAGATTTCCGAGGCACATTAGTACTGTAAATTGTAAACTTTTTAGCGTTATTAGAACTCTACCATATAAAGGGATGCACTTTCTCTATTTCTTGCTTGTCTTTAGTCTTTTGGAAGACAGAAATGTTGCAATGCTTTGTTTGCCATGTCCCTGGCCATGGGTGTCGAATTTTTTTTGGGCCCACTTTCTTCAGGACCCGGATAAACGTCCCGTATACCCTGTAATCTGCACGTGACGTTGGGTAACATGATTGTATTGTTGTTTGCGTTCGTTGACTACTGCGCTCCTTGCGACGCCACACCATTCACGTTGCTGAAGCGATAGCTGCGTCGTAATTTTCGAACTCGGGGGCCATCAAAGCACATACGCACAAAGTAGCTATGTAGCAGGTAGGCTAGACGTTTCGTCTACCTTACGTTGTGATAACTTATTTTTCTTAGTTCGTAATTCAGCAGAAATCTGCGTCAGTGCACTTGCATCGCAAAAGGAGCTGTTCCAACTTTCAGCTGTTCAACCAGAGACTTTCAAACTGGTGAACACGTAATACAGCTAGCTATCTATTAAAATATGCAGACTACTAGTAGCTAGACTACGGTACGTATAGTCACGTAGACATAGATTAACTTTTTAGTTCTTCAGGAATATTGCATGGGCTTACACATAATCTATACCTTACATTGTATATCTAAAGTAAACATGCTTCTGAGTATAAAGTTTATAATAAACTCTGTCAAGCATTTTTGCTGTTCTGCTGAATACTGGCGGACAGACTGTGCTGTCTCTTTATCTTTTGTATTCGCTTCGGCATCACATACCTACTGACAGAAGGAGTTGTTTGAGTTGATCTCCTACTATTAAACACACTGGGGCGGCCAGCTTTTGCAGGAACAGAGCTTGAATTTTTCATGTGTTTTCGTCTGCTGAGGGCTGTAGGCTGCACCGGAATTCTTTGCCTGTGCTTTGTTATCCCTGTATAACTGCCAAAAGTGTGTAATGCTGAAACCAAACGCTGCTGCTTGGTCGGTGGATGTGTTCATTTTCCTCAACATTTCCAGTAGTTTTCACAAACCTTTTTAACAGCTGTCAGATACCCATCATTATTTGTCATGTTGGGTGCAAGTCCAGTTTCTAGGTCAACCGTGACTTCATTGAGACTTGTTTTGACTGTCTCAATTGTCTGATTCTTGTCTTCACCACTACTGGGTATTTCAGTCTCCTTCATGGTTGTTTTCTGCCTTTTCTGTTGGAACAGATCATCATCCAGCATGGCTGATTCTTTGAAAGAATGCCGTATGTCTTCATTATGCCATTGAATATCAACAGAGAGGGACTGCAAGTACTCTTCATCTAACTTTTGGTGAAGACTGCTATAGAAGCTAATGGGTTGGCAATCTTTTTACAAGAGCTACGCCTGCAACGAGCTGATGGGGATCAACAGCAACGAGGAGTGGAGAACGTGAAGGATGAGAAGTCGGCTGTTGTGGAGGACAAAGCAGCAGCATTGGGTACAGATTGTAGTGACTGGATCGTGTAGCACATGTTTGCTGATAGAGTGATGGATAAGCAGACGAACGGATAGACTGACTCTGTCACAGACAGATGGATAGACAGACAGATGGACAGACACACAGATGTACAGATGGACAGACACACAGATGTACAGATGGACAGACTCATACAGACAGATGGACAGACTCACAGACAGAGAGATAGACAGACACACAGACAGACAGATGGACAGACAGACAGATGGACAGAAATGGACGGGACAGACAGACAGACAAACAATGGACAGAAAAACAGATGGACAAACAATTGACAGACATACATACAAACAATGGACAGACAGACAGACAAACAATGGACAGACAGACAGACAGACAGACAAACAATGGACAGATATTTGACAGACAAGCAAACAAACAATGGATAGACAGATGGACAAACAATTGACAGACACAGACAAACAATGGACAGACACATAGACAAACAATTGACAGACAGACAGACAGGTGGACAAACAATTGACAGACACAGGCAAGCAGTGGACAGACAGGTGGACAAACAACTGATAGACACAGACAAACAATGGACAGACACATAGACAAACAATTGACAGACAGGTTGACAAACAATTGACAGACACAGACAAGCAATGGACAGACACACAGACAAACAATGGACAGACACACAGACAAACAATTGATAGACAGATGGACAAACTATTGATAGATGACAAATGTATCATGAATGGTAAATACACCACACACACACACACACACACACACACACACACACACACACACACACACACACACACTCACACACACACACACACACACACACACACACACACACACACACACACACACACACACACAAACCACATATAATAAGCTAAGTGTATACTGAGCACTGATAACAATCTGGCAAATCAGTACTGAGTAGCAAGTCAAATAACAACCTGTTTGTAGTTGTGTGTGTACAATGTTGCATTTAGTAACTCTTGCATTCTGCTTCAAGTGTGCTTTAGCGAATTACGGTTAATTAGTAAAATTCACGTACGTATACCTGGGAGGCAATGGAGTTGGCTTCATGTATTGCTTGGAACTCTCTAATTCCTTCAAGATTGAATACGCCAAATAGGAATGCACCGGCTTGAGTGTTGTCTCCAGCCTTCTCATTGATTCTTCCAGCCAGATTTCTGCAGGCAGACTCACTGGGCATCATTGGACTACTGTGTGGGTCGCCAAAGTGAGTGGCTTTGGGCACAGTGATGAGCTGGCCCTTCTCTGGACTCACATTGGGAAAGGTCAGTCTCGTACAATCTTGCTTGTTTAGGTGTCTAGCGGACCTAGATGCATTGAAAAAGAAGTAGACATAGACACGTGATGCGCCATGGAGTTCAGATTGAGTCTCATGTACGTGTGCATAAGTACGGCTTCACTATCTAACCTGCCCGTTGAATGTCGTAAGAAAAGAGCTCGAAAACTTGGCAAACATGTCGCGAAATCGAAAAGAGCGCGAAAGAAACAGGCGGGACTAACGCACTTTTGATTGGAGTTGGCGCGGATTACGTAAAGCCGGCACGTGAAGGACGGGCTTATGGCACGTGCAGATTACAGTGTATACGGGACGTTTATCCGGGTACTAAAGAAAGTGGGCCCCCAAAAAAAATTCGCCATAGCAGTGGCCGAGAAGTGCGCGTTGATACAAATGCGCCCCTGTCGGCTTCCGTACGAGATAATTTATTGCGGCAATTGTGCTAACGCGCGCTATAATTTGTATTCTATTGATATCAATGCGGCCGAGAACGCCGCTACGTAGATTTGCCCTGCTGTGTGTAAAACTGCGCATGCACTTAGGTAAGCAGGGGAAATCGCTGTACTAATCACAGCGATTTACTCTGTTTCAGCGATTTGCCCTGGACTACGCGGCAAGCTACGCGCGCACAGGCATCGCAGGGTAGATCGCTGCAGTGTAATCGCAGCGATTTGCTCTGTTTTAGCGATTTGCCCTGATGACTGATTTGTTGTACACAGTTTTTGCTCATCTCGGAAGTAAGGAGCTGATCATTTTCTTGCTGTGGTTGCCTTGCAATAGACTGACGTATACGAGTATCATCTCTACCTCTAGACGTCCAAACTCCTAATATTGCAAACTAAGGTATGATACATCTGTTTCTAGATAGTACATATGTATTTGTGGACACTCATTCACTCTCTCTCTCTCTCTCTCTCTCTCTCTCTCTCTCTCTCTCTCTCCCTCTCTCTCCCTCTCTCCCCCTCTCTCCCCCTCTCTCCCCCTCTCTCCCCCTCTCTCCCCTCTCTCCCCTCTCTCCCCCTCTCTCCCCCTCTCTCCCCCTCTCTCCCCCTCTCTCCCCCTCTCTCCCCCTCTCTCCCCCTCTCTCCCCCTCTCTCCCCCTCTCTCCCCCTCTCTCCCCCTCTCTCCCCCTCTCTCCCCCTCTCTCCCCCTCTCTCCCCCTCTCTCCCCCTCTCTCCCCCTCTCTCCCCCTCTCTCCCCCTCTCTCCCCCTCTCTCCCCCTCTCTCCCCTCTCTCCCCCTCTCTCCCCCTCTCTCCCCCTCTCTCCCCCTCTCTCCCCCTCTCTGCCCCTCTCTGCCCCTCTCTCCCCTCTCTCCCCTCTCTCCCCCGCTCTCCCCCTCTCTCCCCTCTCTCCCCCTCTCTCCCCCTCCCCCCTCCCCCTTCCCTCTCTCTCTCTCTCTCTCTCTCTCTCTCTCACACACACACACACACACACACACATGACTTAGATAGCTGAGCATTGTGAGCCTTTCAATCTGGTTGGCTAAGGCAATTAAAGCAGATGGGGTAGTTGTGTGGTCAAGATTGTGTGTGTGTGTGTGTGTGTGTGTGCGTGCGCGTGCGTGCGCACGTGCAGGGGTGTCGCGTAATAGGGGCTAGAGGGGGCTGAAGCCCCAGCACTTTTTGGGGGCGTTTTCCTTTTTTCAATATCAAAGACCAGAGCCGAAGTCTCAGCAGCAAGTCAGCCCCACCACTTTATGTGCCCACGTGACACCTGTGGTGTGTGTGTGTGTGTGTGTGTGTGTGTGTGTGTGTGTGTGTCTGTGTCTGTGTCTGTGTCTGTGTGTGTGTGCAGGGTTCGAAAAATGTGTTTGAATCTGGTCACCAGTTTGGCCACGTAGAGGAACTGTTAGTCTCCAAATTTTCACTAGCTTCTAGGTCAGGAATTCCATAAGTAAACAAGTCATTAATATTACTGTTGAGACCTTTTCCCAGATTATCATATTTGACATTAAATTAAAACCTAACTAGAAATTTGCAGTAACGTTGGATGAGCGTTGTAGATAGCAAGTAAATACATCAATCTACAGTATTATGCTTGGGATTCTTTCTATGTAATACTATGAGTATTTTTATTTTATCCTAACTTTCAACTAATTGTATAGCTACAACCAAACAAAAATGTGGTTTGTTATCACATCGACATCCGGGAAATCCATCCAATAAGACACAAGCATTCTTTGGTTGAGTAGATAAGAGTGTTTCTTCTCCTAGGACTCAGTGCCACTATTGTTGTTGAGAACAGTACATTCGGCTACTGCATGTAACCCCACCGGTCCTATGACTAGCTGTGCTAATCTCTGGAACACAAGCGATAAACTTGTTATTGTAGCACTTCACTAGCGTGGCATCATTCAACATCTAGATTTCAGAACTGGACATGCAGAAACTTTTGTCTGAATAGACATTCCTAATAGCACTAGGAGATGTACGAACTCCTGGATGCATCTGGTAGTTCTTCTGATAGAAAGACACTCAGGCAGCGTGCGGTGAAAAAAGCTGTTTGTTTTGCCACTTCCGACGCCCGCCACTTGCAAAGATCTGCGTAATAGTTTTCATTTGAAATAATTCAAGATTGTCAGCTAGATTCTTCATTTCTTTGAACAGCGTAGAAAAGAATCTAAAGAAGCAGTTGCCGTCACCTTCAACTACAATTGACTGCAAATTTCATGTTTTATTCAAGAGCTGCTGTGCAATAGCGTCTCATCGATGATAGAGCTGGTGACTTGGATTTGCTAGTGTAGCATATGAAGGATAGGAGT